>NW_026125465.1:0-128369 GCF_943737965.1 Phodopus roborovskii | reverse complement strand
ACATATGCCTGCCATACTGTAAGCCTGGTAGTGTAACCAAGAACCCATGGATGGGGAGCTCCCACAGGCCTCAGGGGTGAACCTATTACTATTATTCTGCTAGTTGGTAATAGTATCAACCATCCTCTAGTTTCATTCTCTGAGACTCAAAGATTAGTTTAGCTCTCTAAGCCTTCATCAGAGAACTTTCCACTTGCAGAGATGGTGGTGGTTAACGAGAGATTCAACACCGTCCCAGGTGAGTAATTGTTAGGTAGTGCTCACCCATAAATAGGGACATCTCATGTCACACCTCCCCTAAGGCTCTGGGTCCATCACAGAAGGTGTGGAAAGATTATAGTGTGCCAGAGGTCCAGGAGGACTTGGGTGACCATCTGGACATTACAGTGACCTTCTTAGATGACAGGACTGCTGTGTTCATGAATACAGTAGTTACTGTTTGCCAGCACAAGACCTATGCAATGTCAAAACAGTCAACATCCAGGCATGCAATGGGAGGAGGGTGCTGTGCCCCCACGCTTCTTGGGAGCTATGGATAGATGAGTGGCTTCTGGGGAGGAGAATCAATTTCCTTTCAGAGGGACCATGCACCTGTGGAGAGTCCAGACACCTGGCAACACAAATTAGAAGGCATGGACTTGGGGGGTATAGAAGCAGTAAGGGAGGATCCAGGAGGAGATAGCCCAGAGTGGGAATGGGGTGAATTGATCCAAATATAATATTCTCAAAAATTAATACAAATGTAAAAGAAAAGCTAAATTTCTAGGAAACTGCCCATCCTCTTTCCCTTTTATGGTAGCATCCTGAATGGATAGGGTAACATTCCTTCCCAGGGAGAGCTAGTGGTTGGAAGGGAAAGCAGGAATGTGATTTTGCAACATGCCCTAATGATTCTTGAAACACTGTCTAAAATGGTACAGCATGGTTTACTTGCAGTCAGGGAATTAGCGAGCAATTTGGTGACCCAACTGATGGCACCTGACACTCCATTCAAGTCTGTTACCAAATGCCTTCTTTTGCAAGGGTATGTGGGAAGATATTTTCCCCAACAAGGAGACTGAAAGCAATGTCTGTTTCTTTGTACCACCACCATGCCAGGGACTTGGTGTGGCTTATGTGTGCTGTGTGAATGCTGCAATGGCTCTCTTAGGGACACAAGAGAAACAGTCTGAACTCCTAGGTCCTGTAGCAGCTTTTGGGCTCAGGTGAGACTCCCTAGCAAACGGCTCAGGGGAGAATCTTACCTAGGCTCAGAGACTCAAGAGAGTCGGAGAATGGTGAGGACTGGTCTGCTGGTGCTCTGATTTCTAGAACTCCAACACTCTTGGTCCTGCCCCAAGCCTAGCTTCCTGGGTTTAGAACTCACCAGGCACAATAAAGCTATCCCATGCACCTTTTTTATCCACGCTAAAGGAAAAATAACATGGATACATTGTAAAAGCTTTAATATTGATTTGTGGCGAATAGTTGCTCAACTGTAAGTCAGCACAAAGTGAATTTATGCCATGTAATTAAACCCCAGTAACACTGTTACAAAAAGAAAGGGGGTAGCTTGGGAAGGTTTTTTCAAAGGGCTATAAAGTGGCTTGAGCAAATGGATCCCTCTTAATTACTCTGGATGCAGGGGCTTCATGGGGTAGCTAGCTGTGCATTTATAACATTATTTAAGCCTTAGTCAATTCCCTTTTTACAGAGAGGGAAACTGCGCTGGAGCAATACTTGGTTTTCAAACCTTTTGCTTTTAATCACTTTATCTATTTATTATGTATGTGCATGCATGCATGATAGTTCCCTATAGCATATATGCGGAGGTCAGGTGACAAATTGTGACTCTTTTCCTCTTTCCTACCAGCTGTTGGTCCATGGGGATAAACTCAGGCCATTTCAGGCTTAGTGGCAAGCATCTTTAACCCTCTGAGCCACCTCATTGGTCTCCAACTCTACTTAAAACTTTGGTGAAGGGTGAGGAGATGTGGCATATGGAAGAGGATGTTAATGAACTCGAAGCAGAGGTTTAGCACAAGTCTCTATTGTAGGGGCTGGGCGCATCCATAGGAGTGCTTTGTTAGGAGAGTGCCTATTTCTAATTTGGCCCCAAGGTCAGCCTACTGAAGACATTAAATTTCCTGATGTCCCCAGTCTCAAGTTGCTTCAGAGTAAATCTGTTCCTTAAATGTTCTTCACACTCTTTACACAACAGGGCCAACTTTAGCATCTACTTCACGGGTTGTTTAAGAAAGTCCACGAGAGAAGGTGTTCAGCACAATGCTGGACTCTGGTACTTAAAGCATCAATTATTCTACTAAAAAAGACTGGTTCAGGTGAGGCCCCCACTGTGCATTAAGTTGTGATTCTAACTGATCCTTCTCTTTATTACTGTGATTCTTGTTTGGGATGGATTTCACTGTCCCCATTTCCTAGAAGGAGAAAGAGAGGCTCTAACAGATAGGACAATTTTCCAGGTTACCTAGCTAATGGGTTGCCCTTGTAACCAGGTCCATCTGACTTGGGACACCTGTCACTCTACCATACTCTGTGCCATTTGCCAAGTACTCCACCTGTGCTTCCAAGGCATAGGCTGGAATGACTTACACTGAGTTCTATGATGACAGGTGTCCAGCCTTTATCATGTGACATTACCTTGCCCTAGATCTTTGATGAGGTCACTCTCAATTGCTACTGCTATATCCCAAAATGAATTATACAGCAGAACATTAGTCAGCTCCCAAATGGTTAAATTCCTTATCCGGACCTTGATACCACATGCAAAAATCTGGGCAGCTGGCAGGACTCTTTTTAGCTTCCCATTTTGGCCATCCTTTTTGGTGACCTTATGGCACAGGCTAAGCTGGTATCTGGTCTTTTCCCATCTCCAGCTTTCATACTCAGAAATATACAGATTCCAAAGGACTGGTCCAGCACAGATCTGCAGCTTCTGACTCACTGGGAAAGAGTACAGCAAGGAGGAGGTAGGAGGCACTGATCCAGAAGGTATCCCCAGGAAGCCCCACTGTGGGAGAGACTGGATGAGAGCCAGTTATCTTTGGGGCATACTGATTTCCAGGGATTGCTCTGGTGAGCATGCAAAAGAAGGACCTCAGTGGTGGTGCTGGTGGCTATGCACCAGGTTTTGGGCTGACTATGTAGCGGGAGCCCCAAAGAGTGGCTTGGCACTCAGAGACTACCTCAGGCTTTGATGCTGGATCATACTACCTCCCCGAGACCACATCTGCTAGTCCACAGTTAGAGACTCTCCCCTTGAGCCAGCTGATCACCCTATCTGGGACTCAAGTGCGACCACATCACCCACCTCCCCAAAGCTCAGAATTTTCAGGACCTTGTAAATGATACATTCCCTCAAACGTCACTGCCTCCATAAAGATGACCTGCCCTTCCTACTGAACTCTCAGAGTTTTATTCTGTAGGGGAAGGATGAATGCTCAACCCAAGTTTGCTGCTCTGAATTGACTTAAGGCATCTGCCTTCAATCAAAATATGCAAATTCTTCTGGAAAAAGAAATATCCTTAGTTACTGTCCCTCTGCTCCTGGGACACTCAAAGCCAGATGTGGGGGCAGGGATGCTGTGGGAAGATCTGTCCTTCCTGATAGGGACTCTTGGAGGAGAGATCTGTAGTGGGCTATCCCTCCAGTTCAGGGTCCTTCTAAATCTTGTTTTCCATTATAGCATAATAAAAGTCATTAAAGAAAGTGTGCAAGACCCAACCAAAAGGCTGCCATTGTGTGACAGCACTATGTCCTGTGGGTTTGAAACCTGAGGGAGAGGTGCTCACAGTCTTGTGGAAGGGAATGTCATGGGAACCCCTGCCCTTCTGGAGCAAACATTCTGGAGCAAACACACTGGGCCCTGGGACTGTGGGAAGGGCAGTTTTCCACCCTGCGAAGGTGGCTGCAGTGTCCTCTAGCTAATCTATAGGTAAATCACTTTTTTTTTTTTTTTTTTTTTACACAACATGCATTTACCCAAACCTCCCAAACTTGTAATTGAAGAGGCTGGGTCCAACACTTGGGTTACATGCCATACACTCCACATAGAGGATAAGACTGACGGAGTCTGTGGGTTAGACCACCGGGTTGAGCAGTGCTGTCATGTGCTGAGTATCATAGCAGGGGAACTATGCTCTTCCCTGTCCCTGAAAGGGCTGGATGTTAGAAATTCACCCGAGCTCCAGGACTAGGCCAACATTCACAAAAGGACTGACCTAGCAGTGGTGCTGAGCCTGGGCTTGGGCTAAACCCAGCAGTGGCCCATAGGTGTGAGTGTCATGTACCGTCCTAAGGGGCTGCTACCTCTGTGAGCACAGACAATATGTGGAGGGTGTGTGTCTGTGCACGTGTGTGTGTGTGTGTGTGTGTGTGTGTGTTCAGCCTCTGGCCATGAAGAAGCAGTGACATAACAATTTCTGGGGACACCAGAAGGTTCCAAAATCCCCAGTCCCTTCCAGGTATCCTATAAAGAATTATCCCTTACCTAGTATCAATTCATTGTTAAGGCTCCCACACACCCTTTAAAACACAAGCAAAAGTCAATGTGCCATGGGTTATGTCCATCCCTACATTACAGTGAGGGTAAGCCTTTAGACATGGTTCACGTAGCCACTAGCAGGAAAAGGGGTCTGAACTGCAGAGAAGCTGCCAGAACTGTCTCATTTAACCATAAGGGCATGCAGGAAGCAAGGACTGGCTTGCTTTTCCATGTACAACACAAGATCTGAAACTTAGTACCTCCAGAATATTTATGAATAAGCCATCAACGACCTTCTGCAAGTGAACTCATGGTCCACGTTGCCTCAGGGGTTTACCAAGGGCTATTTCACCATCTCTTACCCAGTGTTTCACCATCTCTACCCGGTGTTCCCGGGATACATTCAGTTGCCCTTCCCTCCCGCAGTGGAGAAAATGTTCCTCCTGGCCAGGATGAACCAGTGATGTCCCAGGAGCTCCACCTGCCTTTGTATGGCTTTCCTTGGGCACTCTACTTGCCACCTCTGCTTGCTTTAAGTCAGAAACACTGCCCTTTTCCAGAAAGATTGATGCTAGAAAAGGAGCTTCTGGTCTCACATGAACAAATCACAAGTAAAGGTCAGGCAGGCCGGGACCTCGCTGCTCTCACAGTCTGGGTAGAATGGAAATAACAAGTCATGGATGAGTTCACAGTGCTCTAGCAGGGAGAAAGAGAAACTGAAGGGTTTTTAGACACTGGAATATAGGAGTGACCATCCCTGCTGTCAGACTCCTAATTCCAAGGGGCAGTGTGGCAGATCTTCCTAGGTGGGATTCAAGGGAGTACAACTTAGAGTGTGAAATTTAGCCAGGAAATAGTCCCCTGGTCAGAAATGCCATGGTTTGCATGGGCCAGCCTTCCTACATCTCCAGGGGCTGGGGTAGACAATCATCTGAGGAATTAGACCTTTCTACCCAGCCAAGGAGCAAGTGCTCACTTTATCCATTTTCCAAGGGCCATCACTTACTTTTAAATGTTGAGGAAGGAGGAGAAGGTAGGGTATGAATACCTGTCGTTTTTTTTGCCATCTACTTTCCACCTTACCTGAGTCTCAGCTTTACTAAAGAATTTATTGTTATCATCATCTTTATCATCATCATCAGCAGCAGCAACATCTTAATGTGTATGGGTGTTTGGCTTATATCTATGTCTATGTACCATGAATGTTGCTGGTTGCCCACAGAGGTTAGAAGAGAGCATTTGTATTTCCTGGAACTGGAGTTGCAGGGAGTCCCTGGCATAGAAAATATGAAACTCACATTTTTCTGGAAGAGCAGCAGGTGTTCTTAACCACTGAACACCTACTGAATAGAGTTCTAACATGGAAATCCCATCCCCTCACTCCATGGTGGGGATGTTGGAGATACATTGTAGCATCAAGCACAGGCAAAGCCCTCAGATGCTGTCAGGACTCTGGCAAAAACCAGAGTCAGCCACTGCAGGGATAATCAGAGTTGTGAAGCTCTGAAAGTCTTACTTCAATTGTCCCAGTGGCCTTTCACTTCAGGTCACCACAGGTATGACCAGAGTCCCCAAAATAAAGTTTGCCTTTGCAGGATCTCCTGTTTCAGTTCAAAGCAGGTCATCTGACCACTGATGGAGGACCCTACTCAACGGACTGTCTCACTGTCTGGGGCCTGGGTTCTAGGAACTAAGGGGTCTATTGGCTCACTTTATACTATCAGAGGATATGGGGGAGGATTCCCCTCTGTTACAATTAATAGACTATAAAATCAGACCCTATGGACCAGAGGAATGTGAACTGAATCTTATCTGTGGCCCCTGGGAGATGATGACTTTCTCACCTTCCCAGAAGGACTTTAATTGGCAATTACCCAAACCTGCTTCCAGGAACCTTAGACCTTCTAAGATTACCAACTTGCAAGAGGCTTTCTGATAAAGAAAAAATATATAGCATCAGCCCCTCCTTAAGGGTCAAACCAGTAGCTTGCTAACTCGTGGGTAGCACAAAGGCGCCCAGGAAACAATGATGACTTTAGAAACAATAAGAAGCCATCTTAAAATGTGGTCTGACACAATGATCTCAAGCCACTGTCAGCTCTCTTGGAGAGAGAGGCACCATCCTCCACTCTGCAATAAAATTTCTGATTCTCCATAACACTCTAGGTGTGTGTTTGATTTCTTTTAACAGAGAACACAGGGCTGGGCTGCCAAGAGGATTCTAGAGTGACCGTCCCTATCACATAAGGATTGTCACACAGACAGTCACTTAGCCAAGAGTTCAAGTCTGCATGATCAAAAAGGACATCTCTTCCTTAGCCTTTTCCTTTCTAATTCCTGGACCAGAGCTTGGCATCCACATCTGCTCCCATGTCTGCCTGAGCTCAGGCTGGTATTTGCAGCCCTCTGATTCTATTGTGCTGAAGAGTAATCATGGATCACACAACCCCCATAGACTCCCAGACCAAGGACAGGAGCTCACTGAGACTCATTTATTAGACATCTCCCACATTCCCAGTGCAAAGACAGAGAAGATGGGAAAGCTTCACTAATTCACAGCATCCAACAAATGTAAGGCATGTCCTCAGGAATTTGCCCCAGATACCAAAATGTCAGACACAGCACCAGTCTAGGCTACATAACTCTAGGTCCAAACACCCCAATATGAATGCATTGCAAGTGTTTCTTGGTATCAGATCTAGGCTGGATGGGATAATGAAGTCACAGGAGCTGCTGTACTGGTGGGGGCTTCTGCATCTCTAACTCCCCTCCTCTCCAGCAGTTACGGGTTTGGTTTCTAGACACAGGGAACTGGGCCACTCAGTTTACAGTGGAGTGAGGGAGCCCTATGTGCCATCTGGTCAGGGACACAGAACCGTTAGTGGGCATGGTTCCAGCTGCTACTCACAGGCTGGATAATGAGTGAAGTGACAAGCTTCCCCAAGGCCAGGCACAGGTCCTGTGGAAGTCTATGGAGGAGGTGCTGAAGGGGGGTGGTGGAAGGAGGGATCCTCCTAGGATGTGCACTACAGAGTTGGAGAAAAGGTCTGGTGCCAAGAGCCAAGGCTGGAAGGCTGGAAGAGTTATTGATCCCAGCCCCAGCCTCGGGACAGAGGGAAGCCCAGCTAAGCCAGCCGTGCCGCAGGGCTTCCATCTGCTTCCTGGGAAGAGAGTGACAGCACAGCACAGCCAGGAGCTGGTCCAGAGCTTAGCTCTGATGAGATTGCTCCAGCAAGGCTGGAGCGGGAGAAGCCAGTCTCCTTAACCCTAAGCCTTGCCATAGTTTCCTAACCTGCTGCCAAACTGAGAACACCAACAGACAGGATGGACAGAAGGAGTGTCAGAAATCCCCCAAAGAGACCACACATGTGCACATGCATTAGCTTCAGTACCTCTGACCTTATGTGCAAATGGGGGTCATTGAAAATGAATAAGGGTTTCATATGAGATCACCTTATTTTGAGTAAACTGGGCATCAAGTGATGCATGTTTATAAGCCAAAAACCCACCAAGAACCCTGAAACCACTAGAAATTAGTAGGGTAGCTTGGATAGATTCTATTTCAGTCTTTGGAGGAGAGAAACTCTACCAATGCTTTGTTATTTTGGCATCTGGTCTCCAAAAATAATAAATTTTAGTCTCCTTAAGTCACCCAGTTTATTGTACAGATGGAGGAAACAAAACCAACTGAGGCTGTGAGCAGCCTGGCACCTCCTGATGAGAGATATTGTTCACAGAGCCTTAGAGAGGATGCCTCCATATAACCTGCTGTCCTCATCCACAGGCTGTCACAGGCGCTCCCACCAATGCCATGTAGTCATCCTGAGAGGATTCCAGCCTTCACGGTTATCTGAAATCTACCTTTCTTTCACAAGACAAGCTAAGGCCAAGGTTGAATGGGAAGGGTTGATTTCAGCTTTCTGGGGATTTTAAACTTTATAAACTAAAAGAATATGTTCAACATATCAATACGTTTATTTATTTGCTTTTACTGCGTGTGTGTGTGTGTGTGTGGCGTGTGTGTAGTGTATGTGTGAACGTGCACTTGTACGTGCATGTGGGCACAATGTTATGGATCACTTCTCTCCTCCTATACTTTAGTGGGTTCTGGGGACTGAACTCAGGCTGTCAAGCTTGCACAGCAAGCCCTTTACTTGCTGAGCCATTTCACTGGCCCACAACTACTTATTATTTCAGCCCAGTTACTGGGTTAGAGCTTACAGATTCCTTAGTTCTAAATGGTAGAAAGATTGTGCAATTCACAGTTTTACCATGACCTGTTTTCTAATCTAGGGAATATCACCCCACCCCCCAAGGATACAAAGATATGACATGATAGACATGCCCCTGTGTACACAGGAACCCAGCCCAAAACTCCAAAGAGGTTGCACTTAATCAGTAGAGGTGATGAGGGCTCACGTCCATTCCTAAGTCTATCCGACTCCATCCCAGCTTGCGATAAGGGCACATCCCTTCTCTGTCCCCTGCCTATGAAGCCAGGGCTAATGCTGCATATCAAAGTTATGATAAAGAGGGAGACAACAAATACCATGTACCTTGAAGCCTGACAGACACGGACAATGGGCATGGTTATCCACCACTGTCAAAACAGATGAGTTCTGTTGTTCTGTTACCTATCATATGGTAGGGACAGGGAAGCAGAGACCTCTGCAGCTGTTGCTGAAGACTGGACTGGTCCAGGAGCATCTGTGAGAATGCACATAAAAAAGAGGAGCAAACCCCTCCCTCTGTCTGAATATCACTCCCTTCTTGTCTCCCTGAAGACCAAAAAGCACAGAGGCTCAAGAGCAGGCCCTAGCCATCTCTCCACCTCAAATGATGGGGTGGGGGACTGAGGGGGAGATCAATTTCTCTGGGGGACTGCTTGTACTCAGAGTTTGTTTCAGCTCTTCTAGGAAGACAGATGTATCCACCCAGAAAACCTACTCCACCTGATGTCATAGCTTCAGTGCATGTTATTTTCTCTAAGGATTACATGGGATGTTTGGTGGCCAGCAACTTTTTAATTCTAATCATTACCATCATAAAAAAGATGAACAGTCACATGCTTATTAAGCTATTTCCTATTAAAAAATGCCTCTGCACAGTTTTTGCCTCTCCTGGGACTCATGTGCTCCGTGAAAGGAAAACACTGTAAGGCTCTGGTTGCACAAGGGGTGTGTGCACCCACCGTTCCCTGTGTCTCATGGCCTCAGCCAGAACCTTATCTGCAATCCTGGTAAAGCCTTAGCAGCCTGAGATTTTGGGGCCAAGAAGCTGTGTGTGTGTGTGCTAACAAATGAGAAAGGCAATGCTAGGCAGAGGGTGGCTACCTTCTTGAAGGACATCAGGGAGATCCAAGAGATGCCAGGGAATGCATATTCTATGTGTGAATGAGAAACCAGCCAAATTAAACAATCAAAAGCACACTACAAGCCAAGCCCTTCCCGACACAAAGCCTGAGACAGGAGGTCAGAACAAGTTACAACAAGAAGGTATTTATATAACACGAGAATCCACAGAAGGGAAATTTCTTCCTTTTGTAAGGAAAAATAATTGGGAATTTTACTTTAAAGAGGTTATTTTAAAGAAAAAAAATGCCTCAGATCTTTTTGGCTAGGGGAAACACTCTGTGTGGTGATACAGTTGTTTTCAAACTAAATGGAAATGGAGAGGTTACTTAAGGAATTAAGAGGGTAAGAGACATATTCCCTGTAAGTCACTTAACAGCTATAGAGGACGAGCATAAAAATAGCCAATACTCTTTAATACAAAGTGAACGTGGGGCCCCTCTCCTAGTTCTAGAGACTAAGAATTATGCACAAAAGAAAATTGATGACTATGTGTCAAAGGGATGTGGCAGGAGTATACTGAAAGAGCCCTAAGGTCCAAAGCTGGGATAATTTAAGCAACAGGATAGTATAGTACAAATTAAATACCCATAAATTCACATGGCCATAAATCAATAATTGACTAAACACACAGAAGCAGTGTAGACAGGTTTCTGATGTGGAGGAATTCTTAGTAATTAATGTAGACTGGCCATGGTCAAGGGAGACTGAACATGACTCCCACTCTTTCAGCATGGACTACACATATTTATTGCCTCCCAGAAAGCACAGAGGGTCAGGGGAAAAAAACAATATACAGGGGGGAAATCACACAACCTCAGCCAGGTGGCCAAGGTCAAGATGGTGACCCCCATCATGACAAGCCATTTAACTCTCTGTGCATGGATACCAGGTGAGAAGGATGGCAGGTTACTTCTGTCTCCCCGCTCTGGAGCCACATAGCCCCCATTCTGGTCATTGGAGGTAATAATCAGGAAGAAACACAATGAAGGGACTGTTTGCAAATGACCTGACTGGTATTCCTTGAAGCCATCAAGGTCATCATAAACAAGAGGATCTCAGCCAAGAGGACCCAGAGAAACATGGTATCTAAAAGTGACACAATGTCCTGAATGGGATCCTGGGACACATTGATATTAGAATATTGGTGAAAACTTAAGGATCTTCTGCATAAATCCTGGGGGCATAGTCAATAACAATGCCTCAGTGTCCATTCATCAATGTCGTAAGTGTGCTATGAAGTCAGTTGTTAATTACCCAGGAGAAAGTGGCTTAGGAGTACCTGGTGATTCTCTGTTACTGCCTTCACAACTTTTCCATAGATCTAAAACTGTTGGGAATACTTTCAAACCTACATTTAAAACGGCAACAGGACTCTGGGGGCTACATTGGCCACATGACCCCATCTGGTTTCCCTAGCACCATCATCTTGCTTCTGACACTTTTTGACTGACATCTACTTTTCCCACCTTAACCTCAGGAGAGAAACAAGTGCCTGCCTGGTTCACCATCACATCCCACCTGCTACCCTACAATGTGGTTTGTTCCCCAAAAGGTCCTTGAGCTAAAGTGTGGACTCTGGTACAGGGATGTTGAGAGAGTGGTGAGTCCTTTAAGAGATTGTCATAGTGGACCTGCACGCCATTCCCTAACCCATGTCTTCACTCAGCTTGTGATCTCTCCTTGCCTGGTTTCTGGTCATGATGCCATTTGTCCTGGTGTGGCTGAATGAGATGGGAACCCACCAGGGGGGCACAACTCTCAACTTTCAAGTTCCCCAGACCCGAGCTAAAGACCTCTTGCTTTTTCCCCTCAAATATTTTGTTGGAATAGAAAAATGACCTATCATCCTACCTGAGTACCTAAGACAGTATTGGGCATATCGTAGGTACTTAACTCCTGCTTACAGAGTAAATGCCAAGAACTGGAGGTAAAAAGACATAGCTCTTAAGTGCGGGGAAGGCTATCAGACAAAAAAGGTTGACTCCAGTTATTCTAGAAACCTCTAAAGCAGGCCTATTCATGAATAGCAGAGTGGGAACTCTAAGTAGGTTGAATTTTACTAGCAGGAACTTTAAGAAAGTAAAATGACATGGCTGAAATCGACTTTACTGATATATTTTATTTAACTCAATATACACTAAATATTATTTGAGAGGCTGCAGAGATGGCTCGGTCAGTCAGTAAAGTCCCTTGCAATACACACATGAGGATCTAAATTTGATGCTTAGAAGCCATTAAAAAAATCCAGGCATGGTCACATATACTGCAATTGCAGCCCCTAGGTATGTAGAAACAGGAAGGTCTTGGGGGCTTGCTGGCTAGCCAGCCTAGTGTAATCTGATAGACCCAGTCCTAGAGAGATAGCTTGTTTAAAAAATAAGTAGATGCCTGGTGGTGGCAGCACACACCTTTCATCCCAGCACTAGGGAGGCATAGGCAGGCAGATCTTTGGGAGTTTAAGGCCATTCTGGTCTACAGAATGAGTTCTAGGACAGACTCCAGGGGAAATAATGCTCTGACCTCTGGTCTCTAACCTCTGACATTTGTATGTGTATCTATCTACACAGCCTTTCCAAAGAGGAAAACCACAATATTATTTGAACATGAAAACAAACCTAAAGGAAAATATTTTAGTACAAATATAAGATGTATTGATAGATGCATAAATGTATTAATGGTATAACCTGTATTTTCTCCATAAAGCTTGAGAAGTTCCATAGTGCATTTTATGCTCATAGTGTGTATTGATGGAATAAAGATCATTGGCAGTACTGATTTCCTCAGGATTGAAAGTATTCAGTAGAGCTGCCTGACTACTGGCAGGAAGCCTTTGAGCCGTGGTACCATGGGGTTTGGACTGGAGAAGGAACCCCACAAGACTCCATCCTGTTCTCACACAGCTTCCAAGGAAGGATCCCCACGATGCCTAGCAGAATCCAGAAAGCCATGGCACACACCATCATCTTTGATTCTTCTAGCTTTGCCATCTAGTCAGTGCTGTGCTGTTTATTAGGATAAAAGGAACCCCAGAACCAGAGTGGAACCTCCCCTGCCCCCAACCTTCAAAGGTGAAGGCAAGAGACATAGATACCTGGTAGCATGCAGGGGCTTTGTCCAAGGAAATTTCTCTTAAGTGTCCAGATGGGTCACTAGGGCTCTGTGTGCACTTGGCAGCTGAGGAGGGCCTGAGGGTATGGTGCTCACACACAATGGGCAGTGGAGGCCTTGTGAGCAGGTCCATGGGATCCAGGGCTAGTAGAGCAGAGCTTGCTTGGTTCCTAACAGCTGTGTCATTTGGTCTTGAAAGTCACACCCTGGTGAGGTCATTACCAACTGTTACACAGAACACTGGTCCAAAATAGCACTGACATCTGGATGCTTTCTTTCTTTCTTTCTTTTTTTTTTTTTCAAGCACCATGGCTGTGGAATTATAAAGAACATCTGACCCTCATTATGCAGGGCTTTTTGCCTCTGTCCAGCTTGAGCCAGTAGAAGCAGCAGGAAACCATCATGGAAACTTTATGCTTCCTGGAACAGCTGTGAGTTCCCCAGCCTTTTCCCAGTATTGCTGATCTCTCTACAGTGGTCCACACCCAGCACACATGGGAACACCAAATGGTTACTCAAGATAGGGGTACACAATGAGTTTTCATGGCCCCAGGGTCCCTTCCCCTTGGTTCTCAAGTCAAGCTGAAGATCCTGGTATTAGCATACTCTCTCCCTACCTCACCAGGGCTTGCTTCCAGACACTCCAGCCTCTTGAAAAAACACCCCGCATCCATGTTCAAACCATATCTGAACCCACTGAGAAAATCAGGGCCATCTGTGTATCCCTCACTGTGTGGTGACTTTTCCTGTCCATAGGACAAAATTAAAAGGCTACAGCCCTAAGTCCCAGTTCACTGTAATACAGGCACATGCCCAAAAGCCATGTTGACAGGGTGACATAACCAAGAGCCTTTGTGCCTCTATTTTCCTTCTCTGTAAAGTCTGTCTGACCAGTCTGGCAAGTCAAAGTCTGTTTCAAGTTCAATTGCTTCCTTCCCACAGAAGCTTCATCGTGTGGAGGTCCCTGAGCACAATGCACTTTCCCCATAATCTGCTTTTGCCTTGCCTGAAACAACTGTGTATATTTTCTCCCAGATGTCTTCCTGAATGGCTCAGAATGTCAGTAATCTCAGGAAATTGACCACTGCTGCTGCTAATGTCTGGGCTGTCAGACCCCATAATAGCCTTTGGATTTGTCACGGACTATTAACTAGCTAACTCTTCATTAAGAGTTGGTAAAGATCCACTTCCAAGGCACTGATCTGGCTTCTCTTGTTTGCTGAGTGGAAGGAACAGACATGCCTGCTCTATGTCCCCGCAGCTGCACTATGCAGGAAGGTGCAGTCAAGGTACCACTGGTTGGCAAAATCTTTGTTCAATAGGAACTGGGAAGTGGGGCTGGTTACCATAGTACTTGCTGAGCAAGGGCAGCTTAGTGGGCACTGGCAAGCTTATGGGGAATGGAGACATTAATGACTTCCTCTCCTCATCTATCCTAGTACCAAAGTTATGCTGCCAATTGGCAGCAAGATTTTCCAGAGCTGAACCAATTAGTTTCTCCTGATAAACCCTATTTGGAGGCAAAGAGTTTAAGAGAGTTAAAAAAAAAAAAAAAAGGTTGTGGGTGGGGATGGAACTGAAGTTTCTGAGGGAGAAGAGACTATGAGGGGAACCTGAGTTGTAGAGAGATGCAGATATAGCAATGCCATGGTTGTACCTAGAGACAAGAGAGAACTTGCTTCTCAACCCATCATTCCAAAATCCTTGTCCTGTTCTCAGCTGCCTGCACTACCCACTTTGTCCCTGAAATAACTCTCCACATAGTCAAACCTCCTTAAGACCATAGGTGTTGGCAAACCACACCCAACCAGGATTCAGAGTCTGTCTCTGGTTCTTACTGAGGTGACAGCCCACTTATATATGGCCTCTTTAAGAGTAATATTCCCTATATAAGATGGGGCCCAAGACATTCATTCCATAGGCTTACTGTGAACATGAAATGGGTCAATGTTCACTGAAGACCCATGCCCCTCATAGTGATAAATAACCTCCTAAATGAACACTATATTCTGAAACAGTAGAGCTGACCTGGGTCAGCTGCTCACTTTGGCCAGTTTTGGGGTTCTTATAGTTGTAGAAAAGGTACTCCTGATATATGGTGGATAGATGTGATGCTAAGGACCCAACAATGCATGGGACAGTCCACAATCAGGTTGATCCATCCTAAAATATCCACACTGCTGAGGCAGGGAAATAATCTCCTGTGAAGACCAGATCATCACTGACAGCCTAACAGATTAATTATGATGAGACCACTGCCATAGGTAGAGGGCTTCCCCAGGTAGAGCCCAGAGTGGATAGCACCCAGTTTGAGGGTTGGAAGGAGCATGGCCCACTTGACTCTGGTGTTTGGGGAAGCAGCTGCTTTCAGGCTGGTGGACAGGTATCAAGGAAGCCCCAGGCAGGAGTGAGATCTGGGCATCAACAGATACATATTGGTGGCATGGGTGTCTCAGGATGCTTGTGACCGTATAAACTAACCCCTGGCCAGTTTGCTGCGAGAATAACTCAGTATGGCAAGATCAGTGTTGCTCTTACCACAGCTACTACGGATGTCTGGCACTGCATAACCTGGGGGAGGGAAGATTAAGGTGCAGAATAGGGTCAGACTAAAATTGTCATCTTACTGCCTAAGGCTTAGTAGGAAGGGAAGAGTCTTAGGCAGTCACTACCTAGGCTGGGACAAAATGCCCAAAGCACTCTGCACTTCCAATGATGGAAAAGAGCAAGATCATGCATCACGCAGGAGTGACCATTTTATTATTATTTTTACTCTTTTTGGTGTGTGTTATGTGTGTATGGGTATGTGCACATGTGCTGGAGGGGGTGCACATGTGTGCAGGAATATGTGGAGATCAGATGTTGATGTTGGGCATCTTTCTCAGTATCTCTCCATCTTTATTTTTTGCTTGTTCTTCTTGGGGTTTTTGCTTGCTTGTTTGTCTGTCTGAGCCAGGGTTTCACTATGTTGTCTTGGCTGTCCATGAAGACCAGACTGGCCTTGAACTTACAGAGATCCACCCGCCTCTGCCTCCTGAGTACAGGATCTCATTATTCCCAGCCATCATATTTCTTGAGACAGCACTACTCACTGAACTTGGACTTTATGGGTTTGGCTAGCCTGGCCTGGTCACTGATCTCCAAGGGTCTGATCAGCATCAGGATTAGAGATGTGTACTGTGGATTACAGATGTGTACTATGGATTACAGGTATGTTCTATGGATTACAGATATGTGTGTGTGGATTAAGGATATGTGCTGTGGATTACAGATGTGTGCAGTGGATTAAGATGTTTGCTGTGGTTTAAGGCTTGTGTTGTGGAATAAGGGTGTTTCCTGTGGTTTAAGGATGTTTGCTGTAGATTAAGGATTATGTTGTGGATTAAGGATGTGTGCTGCTGTGCCTGGCTTTTATGTTTGTCCTGGGAGTACGACCTCAGGTCCTCATGCTTTCATGGTAAACTCTTTACTAACAGTGTCATCTCCTCAGTTCCTGTCATTTTAAAATAGAAAGGCCAAAGGCATCAGAGTTACTTGCATGACCTGCCATCTCTTTTATTGTGTGTGTGTACAAGATAACCTGTGTTGCATCATATCATAGTTACAAATGTTTACACATCAGCAAAGAAAAGGTAACACATAATTCTACATTACCTGCCCAGGCACTGGTGCAGTGGCTCATACAATAGAGAGCCATCTTTTAAAGATGCAGTTACCATAGACCATCTAATATAGCTTCCAGTATAACACTGAAAATGTTCTCTAAACCTCACAGCTCCCTTTATAAGGTGACAAAGTGCCTTCTGGCTCTGATTAGGTGTGATGTTAGCCTTAGAAGAATCCATCAGATACCCAAGGGGAGTCCCATCATCCAGCTTGGAGACAGCAGAAATAACAAAACAAATGAACACATGATATTGACCACTCCTCTCATCAGCCTCCAAGGCACAGGACTGGGCAATGCTACCACTACTGCAGAGGGCTATATCCGACCTCAGCCTGCAAAGTGGGGTGATGGGAATTAAGTGGCTAGAGATTGTTTCCTTGCAAAGTGTCTCCCAAAGCTTACGTAAGAAAGGAAAGCTTGGGGTGTAGAAACTGGCTGGCACTCAGCACACTGGCAAGTGGCTCGATAAATGGGCTTTGCCTCTGTCATATAATGGATGTGGCCTCACATGCCACAGGAGACTAATGGCTAGTTAGAGAACATGGAGGAGTGTGATTTATAAGGCTGGGAGGCTAGAAACCACAAAATCACCTCCAGTAGAAGACAGATGAAATCAATCAGTCATGCTTCCCTGTGACATGAAGTTCCTACTCTGCTATTAAAAATACTGTTTAAGATAAATTAGTGAGAAGGGAGATTTCTCATAATGTAGTAAAGAACAAAGATATAAATGGCATAATACCAGTTATGTAAAATAACATGTGCCTTATATATGCAAACATATTTAATCCCCCAAAAAGATATATGTTCCTTGCAGTACTAATTTCTGGGTAGTAGAGTGAAATATTGTTTTTTAAAATCTGTGTATCCTTTTCTGTTATTACACCTCATTTTTAGGGCTGGTGACACAGCTCAGTGGAAGAGCACTTGCTTAACATGTGCATGAGGCCCTGTGCGTGAGGCCCTGGATCCAATCCTGAAATCAGCAGTCAGGAAGTCAGCCAGTCAATGAGTCCACTAACCAATCAATATGCATTTCACAGTGAGTATGTGTTACTCTAAGAGACACCATTATTAATTTTAGGCATAAGGAGGAATAGGCTTGAGTGTGGGCTGGGTGACTGTTGGACATGGAAGGTAGGCAGAAAGTAGAGGGGGTGTTCAGGGCAGCAACAAGCTGATATAACATAGAGCATTCATGAGGGGAAACGTGGGGGCACCCACAACTGCTTCTGTGAAGTCAGAGGCCACACATGGAGGCAGGAGAAGAGTCAAGGAGCAGTTGGGGACAGTACAGACAAGTGCTTAAATACTGGGCACAATCAGTGCCCAAGTGCAGGGCAGACAGAAGCTCAAGGACCCAGGAGGAGGAATAAGATAAGCCACTGATGGTGGTGGACCTAGGGAAAGGAGCTGGTAGGGAAATGATGGGAATGAAAACCCAGTGGAACCTACTTTACCTGGTTACCAAAAGAAAGACTAAGAGCCAGAGCCAAAGGTGCCTTATATATGTTAGCCTTTGGAATTGAACATGTGGCAGGGCTATCACTGAAACCTCCCATACGGGGTAAACAGTCAACAGAAGAGATTATCCTGATGTGAGGTAAAGGAAATATCTTGGATGCAATGAACTGTGACCCAGGGATTACCTAGGCACTTCACCTAAGGCGAAATGCAAATGAAACCAAGTTCCTCAACCTGTGGGAACATTTCTGCCAGGTGACATTCAAATGTGGGCAATCCAGAACAGAAGATGCAAAGGGTATGATCTCTAACACTGAGCTCTGGGACTGGGGTTCTACGGGATGGTCTCAGACATGGACCTGACTATCACAGTCTGTCTTGGTCAGAGAGGCTGCGATCCTTATTTTAGGGACCTACTATTTATAGCTATGTAGGCAGAATGCAGCCTCTGTAGCAGTTTCCTATCTAATCCTTACTGGGTGCTGCTGAAGATGGGGTGGTACAGGTCCTTTCTGAATTCCCTGATGGCATTTTTGCACGCTCTTGACTTACAAATCCCTCTTCCTGAGTTCAGACTTGAAATGGATCCTCACTGAGGTGTGAGGAACGCAGGGAGCACTGAGTATAAGTCAGAGGAAAGCTATTTGTTTAGACTCTTCTCAAAGCCTTTGATGGACAGGCAGGGTGTCTGTAATGCCATGGAGGCTCTGTACTTGTGTCTGCAGTCAGTTGGTCACGGTTTTGTGACTGAAACAGGTGCAAGCACTTCCTCCCACCCACCTGCCCCTGGGAGCAAGGCCAGAGCTAGGAGGCTGGCTTTGGCCAGCCAACAAGGTCAATGCATGCCCTTGGCCAATCACTAAAATTGTAGCCCAGGCAGTGGGGACAAAAGACTCTCAACTGTTGAAGTAGCCACAGCTGTGACAATGGCACCAAGGTGGGTCGCAAGAAATGACACAAATTACTAGAACAGGAGGGCTCACCCTATCTATCTTTCTTCTAGAGCATCCCTTTTATCTTTGCATCATTCTCTGGCCACCCAAGGCATGCTCTTAAAATACACATCCTAAAACCCTCTGATAACTTCCTGCACCCTAACAGAAGCCCTGGCACCCTCCACCTGGGTGTGGCTATCCACATCTTAGCATCACCTTTTACTTCTCTTTAGCTTGTATAAAGGGTGCTGTTTGTGAAACCTGCCTTGCTCTTCCACAATTCTGCTTCTGTATTTCAGCAGATACCATCTCCTCTGCATCAGTACCCTTCTTGACTTGCTGGTGAACTACTCACCTGGTTCTGCTGAAGCCCCTGCCTGCTGCACCCATGTATAGTAAATGGCTTACTCTTTTTTATTATTAATTTATTTTTTATATTCCAATTCCAGTTCCCCTTCTCTCCTCTCCTCCCACTCCCCCTCCTCCCATCTGCTCCATGGAGAGGGTAAGGCCTTTCCTAGGAAGTCTACTAAGTCTGTCCCATCATCTAGTTGAGGCAGGACCAAGGCACCCCTGTGTCTAGGATGGGCAATGTATCTCTCCATACAGAATGGACTCCACTAAGTCAGTTTGTGTATTAGTGTTAGATCTTGGACCCACTGCCAGTGGCCTCATATATTGTCCCAGTCACACCACTGTCACCTATATTGAGGGAGTCTAGTTGGGTCTTATGAAAGTTCCCCAATTGTCAGACCTGAGTCAGTGATCTCTCACTAGCTCAGGTCAGCTGATTCTGTGGATTTCCCCATCATGGTTTTGATTTCTTTGTTCATGTTATTGCTCCTCCCTCACTTCGATTGTATTCCAGGAGCTTGGCCCATTGGTTAGGTGTGGATTTCTGCATCTGTTTCCACCTGTTTCTGGAAGAGGGAATGACTTACTTTTTAAGTTCCTTCACTAGCTTGGAACACCAGATTCCTCTGTAAGTTCCTCCAAAGAACGATGCCATCCTGGCATCTCCCAGTGCTCAGTGCAGAGCCTGTTACACAGCCTGGGTGTTCAGTGGATGGACCAAGAAGCCAAGAATCCTTGGAGTCCATGGTTACCCAACTGTCTAAGTGCTCCAAAAATCACCGCCTGGAAGCCATAAGTAACCAGACGTGGGCCCTCGTGAATCCCTGAGGTCACCTTCTACCTTTGTTGGCAAAAGTCAACATCTTATCCTTTTAAAACTCAGTTCAGGTTCACTAAACAAAATGCTGGACAGAGGATCAGCACAGCCTCTGCTCAGAACTTTTTAAATGACTGACATTTGCTAAATGCCAACAGAGAGAAGAGTTGAAGGGTTTGCCGCTAGCTGGGGTGAGATGGAACACAGCATATTCCATCGAACATCCTGGCATTGAGACACCAGGACAGGCCTTTGGAAGAAGCCATTAATAAAGTTCACAACGTCATGGGGTTACTCTGGGAACCAGACCTCTTACCTGCTTCCATCCACTCTCTGAATGAAGGTGCATTCAGCTGCTCACTTAATTTGATGCTAAGCCTCATGGTTAGTGAATTCAATAAATGTCCCTTCTCCTTCCTGCCAACAGTCCAATTAAATGATTAGACTGTGTTCAGCATTACTTAGCTAGGAATCTACAGCAGATTGATTGTCTAAAGGAATAAAACTACGTATTTCAATGCCAGTTCACTTACCCTCTACCTTTAAATACATCACAGCCTTAATCCCTTTCTGTATTCACAGCACTTCAGATCCTGGTGTTTGTATGGCTTCTCTCAGATATTTACAGCAGAGGTGGAGGGTGATGGTGGAGGTTCTACACAGTGTAATATCCTCCAGATTCTTCCATTATGACTCTAATCATACATAGATACACAGATGTCCCAGGAAACCTGACTCTACCTTCATTTAAAACACATACACCAGGACATGATGGTTCATTCAGGAAGGAATGGGGCTTTGCTCCCCCAGTCGCTGAATTCCTAGGACACTAAAAAGACTATGAAATGTAGTCTCCCCCTGCACATTAGCTGATTTCATAGCAAATCTGTTCATCTGGCAAACATCTTTTGATTCCCGTGCTGAAGTGGCATCCCTCCCCAAGAAAGAAGGGCTTCCAATCCATAGGGCTGGGAACTATTTTTCACACATCATCTGTGTCTCCCTCCACTAATGCAATGGTGTTTCTCACATATGTACAAGAAGGATCCTTGAGGGGGGAAAACCTGTTGATTACTGTAAGTATAACTGTGTTGGAAATGAACCCAGTGCTACTTTTATTTATTTATTCTTTTTCTTTTCCAATTTGAGCTCAGGATGGCTTCATGTAATCAAGGTTAGCTTTGAACTCCTGGGTCTCCTGCCCCATCTCTGGAGTAGTGGGATTACAGGAATATGACACCATATGGGGCTCAGTTCTTTTTCTAGACCACGGTCTTGTCAAGGCAAGGGCTAGGCACTGACACCTATAGTGACTTTCTCTAGATTATAAACACATACTCAAAGCCACTCTGAGGATGAGCATCACCAAGAAGAAGGCTGAAGGTCTGAGACAATGCAGCATGTTGGGAAGAATGGTAAGAGTGAGGTTCTGATGAGAAGTTGACTGACTTTTCTTTCTCTGTTACCTGCTCTCAGTCACTCCTGCTTTCTGATTCTTGGGACTCAAGGAAGGAGGGTACATGCCTGATCACATCGACTCTTGGAAATCTCCATATGTTGTAGATTCAGAGATATACTAGAAACCAGAAAGTCCCAAATTTAACAGAGGGGCAACATCCAAGGAGCATCCACGGGGCTGGCTATGAGATAGTCAAACTACTGCCTATTGGCCTCCAGAGAAAAATGTCTGCTCTGCTCTTGAGACTGTAACATGTGGCTTTCCTGAAAACATCAGGGCCCCTGGAGATGCAGTCCTTGCATTAGTGTTTGTGAAGTCAGGTAACAAGATCACCTAGGACCGCTAAATGGCCATCTTCTGCATTTCTGCATGCTACAGCAGGTGCTCTACCATCAATAGTTTTCTCTGTTTATACAGAAAAACTGACAATGATCTCTCACATTGGTATGAATGTGTGATTTATCAAGTCCTTGGTGATTTACCAAACTGTTTTTTGTTTGTTTGTTTGTTTTGTTTTGTTTTTTGTTTTTTAATGGAGTCTGCTTATGTAGTTCAGGAGGGCCTCAAATTTGCCATTCTCTTTCTTTGATCTCCTAAATGATGGAATTATAGGCACATGCCACCACACCTCACTTACCTACCACTTTTACACAGGAGCTCTTGGGACAATCAAGACAGTTTTTTCCTAATAGAGCAGTTACTTCCACTTTATAGATAAACACAAAACATTTGAGACACAGGTTTCATACTCAGCCCTCCCTACTGGTTCCTTAGAGAAACACATTGGGCACAGGTCCTCTACATCCTTTGTGTTTTGCTATGCTAACTCCCATGACAGACTCTCATTCACTTTTAGACAGAATTGGTATTGGTGGCAGGGAAGATATAACTTCAGAGGATGTTCCCACACATGTGAGGTTAATTGTTATTCTCACTGCCCAGAAAAAATATGTCCTTGATCCCATCTTCCCAAAGTACCATGGTTCAGATTCCTATTAAAAACCAGTGTCTCACTGACAGGTACACAACTGGACCAAGGGCCACATTTAAGAGTGGACTCATATGTTGCTAAACAAACACTAGGCTGTGGTCCTAATATTAAGCCCTGCTGTAATGTTCACTGTAACAAGAGTTTTCTGGCCTGGCAGGCCCCACCACCCTTCTGAGCCCCAAAGAAGCACACAAGACACTATATTAATTAGGAAAGTGTTGGCCAGTGACTAGTGTTTCTTATTGGCTGGCTCTGTCTTAAATATTAACCCATTTCTATCAATCTATGTATTACCATGAGGCTGTGGCTTACCCGGTTATGCCCTCCAGCAGCCTACATGGTGACTGCTCAACATCTCTGCAGAGAAGAGAACGATTTGTTTGCCTCTGCTTACATTCTGATTCTGCCCAGCTATGTCACTTCCTGGGACCACATGATGACACCTCTCTGCCTACACTTTCCAGAATCCTCCTTGTCTCATAGTCCTACCTATCATCCTTCCTGACCAATCAGTGTTTTGTTATCAAGCATAAGACAAACAGAAGAACATCCCCCATCAATTCACCCAAACTGTAAACTGAGGAGGGTTTCATACATACCCCTGTGGTCTGTCCCTCTCCTTGTCCCTATTACTGTCTTTTCTTTTACCCCACCCCTTTTTTTATAAGAGCTCGTGTATGTGTATCCCAGATTGGGCTAGAACTCACACCTGTGTAGCTGAGAATGACTTTAGACATCTGATTCTCCTGCCTTCACCTGCCAATTGCTAGAATTAGAGGCATGTACCAGCAAGCCAGTTCACACACCACTGGGTACGTAATTCAGGGCCTTACTTGTACTAGGCAAGTACTTCATCATCTGAGCTACATCTCAGCCCTTCACACCCACCTATAGCCTTCTTTGATTATCTTTCTTATCAATTATTGAAAGAAAATGGTATTTACCATGAGTTTTGGGGCCTTCCTAGCACAGCAGAAGATAGAAACCACAAAACCTTAAGACAAAAGTCGTAGGGGGAGTCACCTCTGTCAAAGAGAGTGTAGAGCGGACATGTGTGTGTGTGGGCTGAGATTCCATCATATAATTGGTTGTGGCACACTTTTTGTATAGGGCCAGGCAGAAGTAACTACAGCACTATTAATTTTAAATTAAAATAGACTTCAGCTTTGAAGGAGGCAAACAGCTCCCTATGAAGATGGATAAAAGGTTGAGTTAATTAAGGTCTCTGCCCAGGTGTGGAGGATGCTAGGCTGTCAGTTGCTAAACCTTAGATCAGCCTTCAGGAGCTGAAGCCCTCCTCCCCTTCCAGCAAAGTAGGATTTTTCTGTGTGAGAGAAAGAGAAAAAATACTTGAACAGAATCATTTCAGGAAAGTCCGAGAGTGTCTCTCAGCTGCTGAAGCAGCTCTTCTTCAAGCCTGGCACTGGAAGCCCTCAGATTTTTCCACACCAATCCTACCTATCTGAAAGTTGGAAGAAAATGTGCTCCAGGCAAAGAGTCACTCTGGGAAGGTTCTCTCTCTTTCAAACACACGCATGCAGGCACGTGCGCACGCGCGGCACACACACACACACACACACACACACACACACACACACACACACACACACACACGAAACTCAGAAAACAGGGGGAGATGTCTTCTTCTTTTGGAGTACAGCCCTGAGGAATTCTGTGGTTGTCATGGAGCTTGGAAGTGTTGGCTCAGACTTGGGGTATTGGGGATAGAGTCACACTGATGGAAATGTCATGCCACAGGCAGAAATCTGGTGCTTGTGGAAATTTTATTGCTAAGATGCCTGGGCTGAGGGCCACCTTCACGGGCCCATATTGTGGTACTCAGCTTAGCCCAGCCCATGGGCATATCTATGTGGAGTTATCTTGACTCCTTACATTGAATTGGGAAGACCTGCCTACTGTGGGCAGAAACATTTCCTGGGCAAAGGGTTCCAGACTGTATGAGAGCACTGGCATGCTTGCACTAATACATTTTTCTCTTTTGCCACCGTGACTTCCCTGCCACAATAGTTTATGACCTGGAATTGTGAGCTGAGATACCAACACTTTCTCCCCCTATGCTGCTTTTGTTAGAATATTTTATCACAGCAATGGGAAACAAAAACAAAGACGATAAACAGATCTGGGTTTCTACATCCCCTTAGGCCATACAGCAAGGATTTTTTTTTTTTTTTTCTTCTTTAAAGCAAACATAGTTTGGACAAAGGAAAAAGCAAAGGCAAGGAGTAACATATCTTCCTTGTGAAGATTACTTCTGCAGTACTGTATACTTGACACATTGAGCACAGCTGTTTTATTACAGTCATTAGCTTCCTGATCATTCATGCCTTATACAAATCCATATAACGGTGTCCAGGAACTATGATAGCAGAGATTTGTAACATGAACATTCCTCTACTGTTCCCTCAGGGTTACACACACGCTATCTGCTATCCTGGGCTCCACACCCCCAGGTTCTCTCCAGTGGGATCATGCCTCTGTACATTCCCCTCTCATCAGGGCCAGAAGAGTCTCAGGTCACAGTCATTTATCTGCCTAGCACCTTGTATGGCTCTCTGCTCCTTAGGTATGGAGCCAAGATCATCCACAGTCACAAAGCTCTGTGTGACTTGCTTCCCTCCCCCTCCTTCCTCTGTTTCTCAGTGTTGGTCTCTTACTTCCTGCTCCCCAGCAAAGCAGGGGCTGCCATTCCAGTTAGCTCTACACCATACTGGCCAGGAATAAGCTCTGCCAAGTAACTGTATAGCTAGTCAACCACTCCCAGGAAGCCCTGTGTCAGTTTATTCAGCAGGTGGCATCAGGGGGTGGGTTAGAACCCATTCTAAGCGAGACCCACCCTTATGAACGGATTCAGTAGTTCCCCAAGCTTTGCCTTTCCCTTCTTCATTGCTATTCAGCTACCACCCATTCTTTACCATCCGGCTCCCCCAAGATAATGAGATGTGAGAGGGGAGGGAAAATGGTCTGTTTTGTTCCCAGCATCATCTTCAGCTCTGGGAGCAGTGTGTGCCATTGGGTAGTGTTCTGGCTAAACCAGAGCACTCCAGTCCCAGCAGGGGCAGCCTCAATTCTGCTCTGTTCTTCTTTGATCTGGATCTTGGTGTTTAATTTCCTAGCAGGTTTTCATTCTGCATGTCTACCTAGCTGCAAGGCTTGAGTGGCCTTACTTTCCCACTCATAGCACAGGAAGTAGAGGGAGAATAAGAGGAGCTAGCTGTCCATGTAAAGCACAGCTCTTTTTTCAAAGGGGAATAAGAGAATTTATTCTGAGCCAAAATATGAGTGGCCATGGCCGAGGAACATGGGCTCAGGCTGCCCTGCATGACATGATTCATGAGGAAATAGTTATGTGAACATTTTATAGTCATAAAACAAAAGGGAACTGTGAGTTTGTGAATGCACTTAATAAATACATGGACGGACACACTCCTGGGAGTGTGTGGGGAAGGGTTGTAGATGTCGGATATTATTTGATGATATCCTTAGCCTTGGGCTTGGTGAAAGTTGGTGGTTTTCAAAGTTAAGGCACTATAAAGGTTTTCCTTGTTAGAAGGATGAGGGATTGGACCCGTGGCTATTAAGGGAACTCAAAATAGCACAAGATAATTTCAACTCTGCATCTGCAGTGTTTCAACTCTCTAGAATCACCAAGACTAATCAATCAACTACCTACTGGAGGGGCCCTTATCTTAGGTTAGCAGGGTTCTGGGATAGCGTAAAATGAAGTAGGGCAGGAAGACTCCAAAGAGAAGAAAAACAGGAAGAAAGAAGTGTGAATTTTAACATTCCAAGGTCTTGAAAAACACACTCAAATATTCTTCAATTTGATTCCTTGTAATTATCAGCAGTTGATCTAGGTTCTATGTCCAGAGTCACAAAATAGAAAAGTTAGAATACATGGAGCCCTACCTATAGAAGGGGTTTGTCTTAGTTTGCTTCTTACATATGAGAGTCTTTGACAAATCCTGAAACTCTATGCAAATATAAGAGTATGAGTGTTAGTATGCACTTTGATCTACCTGCTATGTTCAGACCTGGCCCTGACACCGCCTGCTGAGTGGACTAACCCAGTCTCTTTCCTCCAATACCTGAACACTTGGCATTCAAACGCAACTTGTTTTCTCTCATTCCCACCCCTCCCATCCTGCTTTCCTATCACAGGCCACCAATTACACAGACTGAAATACAAGAGCAAATGCCACCCCTTCTTTGGCTCTTATTATCTCAACCCAAGCAGACTGTAAATAAATATTTTCAGCATTGCTTCTGGGATACTTTCAAGCACCATCTCCTCACCACATCTCCTGTGAGCTTGTCAGGAGACTCCCAACATCTCACAGCTCTTTCCTATTCCAAGCCCCCATGGCCTGACCACAGCCAGGGCCTTTTGCTAGAATCCAGGGTATCTCCATGATCCCAAACTCCCAATACATTATTTATGACAGTGGTACTAAAACCTGAAATCCCAGGACCTTAAAATTCTTCCTTTTCAACTTTATTTCTGATCTGCCTTAACTACTCTGGTATTTAGTCTAGGGCAGCAGGAACCATAGCCTGGGATTCCTGGTGATGGTGGCCCCTCCACTTAGACACTGTGGTGGAGTATCACACTTTCTGCAGAACTCCTGATAGATATTATAAAGAGGAATTTGTGTCCTTCTTCCCTTATCTGATTACCAATTCAACTGACACCCCACTCCACCCCACAAATAGGAATTTCCCAGGGTTTCATGATGGGGAAGGGAAAGGCTAAAGTCTGGTACCAGTCAGGAAGAGTTGTCACACAATTTTGATGGCAACCTTGCAGGAGAGTCTGGAGCAATGAAGTATCCAAAGTGGGTGAGATCACTGTTTGACCAGTACTGCATAGTTACACAAAACCCCCTGCCCTCTACTTAAAACTAAATGCCATGACAAGATCCCAAAGATGACTTAGGGACAGTGATCTCTGGAACATGGATCTCCATGTTTCCCTACAGGAACAGACTGAATTTTGTTTCTTTGCTTTTCATTATCACTTGTCACTCCAGTTGGCCTGCTGAGGATGGGCAGCTGACCCTAGCTCTTTTGGGGCTGCTAGGCCCAGGCTTTGACACTAGCAAACGCTGGTAGCACTGGGGTTCTGCATGGAAGAAAGCATGGTGCTCCTGCTTCTTTATGTCTGGTCCTCACTATTTCTTCACGCCCTCTCTCATATAAACCTGACTATAGCCTGGTCTCCTGAGTTTGAGACAACATGGGGCACAGTTTAACACCAGCCTTCCTCTCAGGGACTTCTTCACCCTGGCATCTGAAGTGGGCCAAAGATCACTCCTGTAGGGACCTTGTGACACAAAAATAAAAACCACATGGACCAGTGGCTCAAGAAAGAGTTGGTCACACTGTGTGAGATCAACATTACTAATTGCAATGGCCATCGTCACTGTGTTCACATCAGTCCTCTGAATGATCACAGCAGACATCCTGCTGACAAATGATCAAGGGGGTCTCACAAATGATCAAGAAGGCTCAGACACTCACTGGCAAGCAGCACACTGCTAGTAAGAGCTCAGACTTATTTGCTGCAGAGACCCAGCTCCTGCCACATGCCCAGGAGTGATGGCAACCTGGGAGACACAGATCCTGATCTCAGATAGATCATACTTCTATGTAGTGAACAACCAGATTCCAAAGAGTCACCATGATGGACTCATGACCCCAACTTGAGGAGCTGGAGGGCATGTGAGCAGAACAATCCAGCAGCCACTTGGCCCTTTATTTGGACTTGCAAGAAGTGTTATTGTCAGATGGATGGCTTCCACAAAACAAAAACAGGCTCCTGTCCTGCTGTGCACTGAATACTTCTAAAAGGTTAGCATAATTAACACTCTTCTTTCACTGCATGCTTTTCAAATTCTCTTTATACTGCTATTATTTCTGCTCTGAGTCATCTCTGGAAACAAAAAACAAAAAACAAAAAACCTCCTGGTGTTCAGCTTCTTCAATTTGTTCCCCATTCAAGGCTCCATCCTTTGTCTCTTCCTTTCCCTTGGCTTTCCTCTGGGGCCCTGGCACCTCTAAATAAAGCACAGGGGGCATCCAGAATACACACAGAACATACTAGGACATTCCTGATAAATGGCCTCCTCCTCTCCCTCTCTCCAGCAGTGTGACCCTACTTGGACTCCATGCTGCACAGGGTAGCTGTTTCAACTGTTGTCACAATGATGCAAGCCTCTGTGTCTCTAAGTAAGACTAAGTGCTGGCTAGTTTTATGTCAACTTTAAACATGCTAGAGTTAGTCTGAGAGGAGGGAATCAGAGGAGGGAATCTCAATAGAATAAATAAATAGATAAATAAGCCTCCATGGGATAGGGCTGTTGATGGGGGAATGCCCTGTCCATTGTGGATGGTGCCACCCTTGAGCAGGTTGGCAGTCCTGGGTGCTATAAGAATGCAGGTTAAGGAAGCCATGAGGAACAAGCCAGTAAGTACCATTTCTCCACAGCCTCTGTACCAGCTCCTACCTCTGGGACATGGAAGTGGAAGACAGAATTAACCCTTCCCCTCCAAGTCACTTTTGATATGGTGTTCATCACAGCAATAGTAGCCCTAAGTGTAGCACAGGCTTCGTGGTAGGTGTTTTCAAGTCACTGAGTGCTGTGTCCGCCGAGTTTGCAGTTTTCACAGAACCACACAGACACAGTACCAGTGCCCCCTCCTCAGCATGTAAGCATTGCAGGGCTGTTTTTTAGGTTTCAGAGGAGGTGGGTGCCAGGCTCCTGCCATGGTGGCTGTGACTATAGGTACAGCTTTCAGAGCCTCTGTTTCCAAATCTGTAAATCAAAGGTCTAAGAAAAGGCAAACCCTGAGGACTCTGTTTAGATCTAAAAGTGTCCAAGTCACCACCCAGGTGCACTTGACTTAGGGCACTGTCCGTGTCAGGTTAGTTGATACTGGGTACTGTCACTGACTGACTTGAGGCACCATGTGACAGCTCTCTGGCAGCCCCAGGGCCATTCCTCTCATGTGTGCCACAAGTTCCTGAGAAAGTAAGAAAGCGTCTACTCTTGCAGGATGAGAAATTCAGAGGAAGACATGGGACAGGGAGGGAGAGAGAAAGGGAGGGAGGGGGAAGGAGGGAGAGGCTTGGGGAGAGGGAAGAGAGAGGGGATGGAGAGGTGGAGGGGGAATGGGGAGAGATGGGGGAGGGAGGAGGGAGGAAGAGGGAGAGGACAGAGGAGGAGAGAGAGAGGGAGAGAGGGAGAGAGGGAGGGAGACACATATTCAACTCTTTCCAATATATAGCTTTTGAAAACCAACTAACCCTTTGGGGAACCCTGAAATAAAATACACAGAAAGAATCAACAGGAGGAAAGCATTCAATTATTCAAAGGCACACCATTAAGGCAAACTGTTCTGTGCTGGTGGGGGCCTGTTCAAGGCAAATGCCCAATTCCTCTGAGACCATTGTTACTGCGAGTTAGGAAAACATAGCCTGGAATCTTTTATTAGTGTCATGATGGCATAATGGCTGGGAAGGCAGGCTGAAATCCTTAGTTGTTCTGAGGCAGGGCCCTGTGGCCTTCTGAGGTTCATAGGTTCCTCATCTGAGCCAGGAAAGGGCCTGATTGAATTATATGTCTGTTAGCTGTTGTCCCAGGAAATAGGAGAATTCCATTAAAACACATGAAGGCAAGAGCTTGCACTTCAGCTCCAAGGGACACCTAGCTCTTTGGGCCGGAGTTCACCCACCTTTCTTTAGAACAAAATCCTAGAAAACAATTTATTTACGCAGGGTCAGCTCAGCTCAACTACCTATATGTGTTTTCAGGGGGAAGGGGGTGGCATTTTATCCTTTCATTGTGAGCAAATGGATCTTCCTATTGTCCTTCTTAAATGCTCTCACTTCCTATGGAGAGTATGGTTCTTTTACGAGAAACTATAAACAGTTTTCATAAACAAACCATCTCCAGGGCCTGTGCTTTGGTAGGGAAAGGGCACAAAGTGGAGTTTATACACAGCCATCCCCCAGGCTTGGGAACTACCCCTGCTCTGGCTGAATGCAAATGTTGTTTTAACATCCAGAGTGAAGAGACCCAGGGGCTTATGTCCACCTCAGCACGGCATCTGGCTGGTGGGAGGGCAAGAACAATCCCCTGTGGCCCTTCCCACATAACCAGCGACAAATCCTAAATTTGGCATCCACTGGAAGTGAACAGGTTCCTTTTCTTTCCTCCAGAGTCCCAGCTGGACCTGGCATGCAACCTCCATAGGCTATAGTTTTCAAATAAACATTATCCTCCGGAAAAACCCTCTCCTGCTTTCAGCAGAACTTTCCCAGAAGACTGCAGCCACCTACTGCCACTTGCTTAAGAGATTACTTGGCACCAGGATGCAATTTAATTAAAGTTTTTACTTAAATGTGTGCCCTCTGGGGCAGGAGGGAACTACGGTATTTTTCTAATCAACTGGCAGCATGGGGGTGGTGCCTGGCTAGACCATGGTTTAAGGCTTTTCATCTCTCTCTCTCTCTCTCTCTCTCTCTCTCTCTCTCTCTCTCTCTCTCTCTCACACACACACACACACACACACTTATGAAATGATTCTCAAGTCCTCTAGGCTGATATATCAGCTGAAAGCAAAATTCCCAGGGCTTATTAAATTCTTGGAAATGCCAAACTTCTGCCATTTGCTACTTGGCTTCAAAAGGTATGAGAACTTGCTAACTCCAGGATCTGCCCTAAACAAATGCGAAGTGGGAACTTCATTGTTTCATCGAGAAACACAAGCTGTGTGTGTGTGTGTGTGTGTGTGTGTGTGTGTGTGTGTGTGTGTGTGTGTATGTGTGTTTGTGTGTGTTTCCCCTGTCCAGGGAAAATGTGCTGCTTGAATATTACACTGAGTTTAATATCCCAATAGTTTTCCTTCTTGGACAGAGTGACTGCCAGTTTTGTGGACTGGTATTCATGTCATTTCTTGGTTCCCTTATCTCTATTTTATTAAAAAACTGTGTCTCTAGTGTATAGAGCATTCTCTGGAGCTGTCAGCCATCATTATATATTTACTGAATCAATGAATGCACCTGCTGTGTGTGTGTGTGTGTGTGTGTGTGTGTGTGTGTGTGTGTGTGTGTGTGTTCTTTGTGCCTGAGCCAGCAGGGTCTCAGGACACACATCAGTGTCTAGGCTTCATGAGAGCACCCATGGGTTTTGCAGACCTGAACTCTGGTAAGGATATAGGTATCTCTTGACTGGCGACTATATTGGAATCAATGACATTGTGAGGAGGCATCTAGCCATTCCTGACCAATCACTACTTGTCATTCTCTGAGCCTTCCTACAGTACTTGGAGTTCACTACAAACTGTAGCAGGTCAGCAAAATGGATGGGTTTCTGCCCACCATTAATGTTCAATACAGAAAGTTTAGGGAGAAATTCTCCACCATGTGGTTTTGTGGACATTGAGGGGAACATACTTCAAAGAAGCAGGTGTTGACTTCTGAGACATGCACCCTGTCACAAATTGCAGGGGAGCCTTTCTGGCTCACACATGTGCCCCACAAAAACTGGAACTGAAAACCATGCTGCAGAGATACACATTTGGTAAGAGCACTCCTGGCCTCGCCCAGGTGTGTGGCAGATGGATTATTTTATGCCACCCTAGGCAGAATCTATTGTCACCCATTCTAACAGTTAAGAACATGTATCTTATGTTGAAAAGTTGGATACCACAAATCAAATAGAGGAGACCATGTCAGCATTCCTTGCACACCAGCACAGTCCATTAGTTGGTATAGCAAAGGCACATTACACTGCTATCTGCGAATCTGAAAGACAGCCCAGAGTCATGGTCAAGAGCATAGGTAATGGGGACAGAAAAGCTAGATGAGAAACTTACAAGGCTGCTGTTGGCTCTGTGTTTTTGGCCAAGTTGTTTAATCTAAGTTTCAGGTTTCTCATTATCTACACATGAAACTCTGATGGTGCATTCTTCAGATGGTTGGTAAGAGGATCATATGGGAGAGGTAGAGAGGGGCTTGCTCTGTGTCCAAGCACACACCACTAATCTCTCAGTTAATATGAGCTGCAGGTTAGCAGGCTCCTATTGACATAAGGAAATGTGCTATGCATCTCTAGGAAATCACATCCTAGCTATCTACTTGATGTAAAAGCAACCATAACAAAACGATAAGGCAGTTTGACTTGGCTTGTTTTCAGAGTGTTCATGACAGCTCCCAGTAATCATCTATCCACACTCACCATCTGCCTCAGAATCCTTCTAGACACATGGTAGAATATTCTCTCTGGCTTGTTCTTGTTCTGCCATGTTCTACTTTTTCAGAGCCCATCATTTCCTGCTCATTAATGGCCATGACTATTGTGCCTATCTCCTTTGTGCATGTCTCATGTTATTGCTTGTGACTTCAAAATGTTTTTATGGGGAACTAAGTAATATCATCATCATCATCATCATCACACACACATACACACATGTTTAAATATTACTAAATAGATCTAGATGCTGAAGAATTTACCCCCTTTTAAACTCATTTTAGTAGCTTCTTGCAGTATACAGCCTATTATCACACTTACTACCTATGATATATAGCATCCCTTAATCTTCCTAACTGTAACTTAGTACCCACTGGCTACTTCCCTGCTTCCTCACCATCCTGCTTCTGGCAACTACTATTGGACTGTCAATATCTATGAGATCAAAATTTTTATACCCATTTCAGTAGAGCCAGGATGTACTTGTATTCTTATGCCCACTTCATTGTTTTGATGGCTTCATAGTATTCCAAACTCACTGGTTTTGTTTTCATTCATTTGCCATTTATGATACAATCCTTTCATGTTGGTTACTGCATATGCTGCTGTAAGGACTACTTTTGGAGTGCAGTGTGTATGGATATGGGCATGACAACATACACCTGCCTTCTCTTTTATTTCTGCCACTCAGCAGATAAGAAAAGCAAGGGTCTTATCTGTTGCCAGACCTCTGAGATCAGTCACATGGGGAAAGTGACTAAAGCTGTAGTTATCTTGCCAGCTCTCTTGAGGATAGTGCCTTGAAGAGCCATCGAGTATAGATCTAGAATTCCATGCCTGCACTCTGCCTCATGGGTGATGGGATGCTGACTTATCCTGTATCTATATTCGGTGACTGGTGCTAGACCCTGGTTTGAACTGTGCCTGTATCTGGTGACCCATAGGAAACACAGGATTAGACATCTACAGGACAAAAACTGCAGCAAGGCCCTCTGTTGCACACTGAGCTGAGCTGCCAGGGAAGCAGCAATATGTGCAGAATAGACAAAGGTGCTGGGATGTGTAAACAGCCAGTGCCAATCATGGATCACCCTAGCTCAATAAATGTCTTTATGGGGTAATTAGCAGTTCATAAAATCTGTTGCGTAACTTACAAACCTCTGTAGCCCTCCTTTAGCACTCTTGCTGCCAGTGGGCCCCCTGGGAGGCATTAGCTCACTGTGATGAATCACAAGGCATCCACAAGGTAGACACCAGCTGCTCACGCACAGGATAGTACACAAAACATCTTTCTGCTTCTGCCAACTACAAAGACAGTCCCCAGCCATCCCAGAAAAATACTATACTGTCACAGGCTACAGGCAGAGTTGGGGAAGGAGGAACCAATAGTTTCCTCATCTTCAGACTCCAGAGTCTCATTTTACTAACAGGTGCAATACAGTAGATCTCTCCTTGCAGAATTAGAAAGCAATCATGTGAAGTTGATGCACTAGTGCCTAGAACAGCTGTAAAGCTCTGGAGGCTCCTACATATATGTCCGCTAGTCATGGTGCTGCTGTTGGCAAATTAGCATATGATGGCACTCCAGCCATCACCCCATCACCCCCCCATTACTCACAAGAATCCTAAGATGAATCATCTACAGTCTTCAAATGGAAACTTAAGATTTAGAAGGGATAAACTAGGTTTACCTTTGGGCTGATATCCATAACTACTTCCTGAATTTGAAAATACTTTTCTGGTGAAAAAAAAAAAACTACTCTTAAAGTAGAGAAGACTAAAATAACTCATAGCAGAAAACTAATATTCCTTATAATTAAAAACAAAAACAAAACAAAACAAACAAAAATACGAAAGGAAAAAATACTTCTTCCAAGTATTTGAGGAGGTAACTATAATTCTCCTATGTAAATGCATAAGGACATGCTCCCAGGGAGGTGGAGGTTGCTTGGGTTGGGTGAATGGGTTGCAAGATGGGTAGGTGGGCAGATGCATGGGTAGAGTAGGTAGATGGGGATATGAGATAATACAGGGGTTGGTCTATGGGTGGAAAGGATGATATGTGAATGACTAAGAGCATGTATGGGTAGTTGAATAGACAGATGTAAGTGTGGATAGAGGAGTAGACAGGTGGACAGATGAGAAGATACAGAGATTGCATAAATGGGCAGATGAGAGAATAAATGAACACCTGAGTGATTGAGAAGGCCTCTGTGCTCATGGGTTTCCTGAAGCTTCCTGGAGTCGCTCTACTTAATCGACTTCTTTATTTAATTGTTGCCTCTCCAGTGAGACCTTTTATCCATCTCTTACTATTAAAATATATCTTTTATTCCATACTCTGTAGCCTTGACCACTATTTTTGCATTTATTACTAATTGATACTTAATTTCAAAACATTTATTTTAGGTGTATTAGTATTTGTCTCAATATATATTTGTGGTAATATATATGCCTGGTGCCTAAGGAGGTCAAGAAGATAGTTGGATGCTCTGGAACTGGAGTTACAGCCAGTTGTGAGCCTCCATCGAGGTACTGGAATTAAACATTTGGAAGAGCAGCCAATGCTTTTAACCTCCAAGCCATCTCAGACCCTACTTGACACATTAGTATGCTTTGTACTTTCTCTCTCTAAGAGTGTAAGCAGCATGAGGGTTTTAAATTGGTCTGATCATGGTTACCCCTAAGAGTGAGAGAAATATGTAGGGCAGAATAGATGTAATGATCCTTCAACTGATACATGAGTTAGGAGAATACAGGCACATACATTTCACATCATAAAGTAACAATATTAACATATAGTAAGACACACACACAAACAAAATAACTCCTCTTAAATACATATTATGGATTTCCAAAAACAAACAAACAAAAAAGGTCAGAACTTGTGATAAAATGATGTTGGATATATATTTCAATACATTTCCCACTGGACCTGCAGCATGCTGGTACAAAGGACCCTGCTTAGGAGCCAGCTGTTTCTGTGTGACAAACTGTCATCAGGACATGAATGGAAAAAGAGATTCTGCTCCAGCAACCATTGAGAACAATGACCCATGATGCTTATAAACTGGCAAGGTTACAAAAGGTAACATTAGCTTCCTTTATCTTCAATAATTTTTTACTTTCAATTTATTTTTATTTTATGTGCACTGGTGTTTTGCCATGGGTGTTGGGTCCCTTGGAGCTGGAATTATAGATAGTTGTGAGCTACTGTGTGGTTGCTGTGAATTGAACCCAGGTCCATGGCTCTTAAACACTGAGCCATCTCTCCAGATCTTTCTTCGTTATTATTATTATTATTATTATTATTATTATTATTATTATTATTATTTTATAGCAGGAACTGCTATATCAGAGTTGTATATCATGATGGACCCATAATAAGGAAGGGACACCACCTTAAAAACCAAGTACTGAGCAGGCACAGTTGTATGGTCCCTCCAGTTGGTTTTGGGCAGTGTGCCTACATCTACAGAAGGTATCTCTACTCCACTACCATCCAGTAGCAGAAAAATAAACTAGTGACTATGTCTAAAACAGAGTGATACATAATTTTGGACAATACGCTATAGGACTTTGGGGGATGAAATATTGTTTTATTGTTGCTCATGTTGATATGAGGTAGACATGGGTCTCTTTTGAGGGAAGATGTATAGAATTAGAGTCAGCCAACTTCCCATGCCTGGTCTGTGCCCAAGACCTCACTGGTCTGGTTACCCACAGGCTTCCTCTCTGTAGGAAGGAGCCAGTGGTGTGTGAAGCTGGACCATTCCTTTCAGCTGATCACCCCTCTTCCTCACAGTACAATACAGAGTCAATAGTCTTTACTGTGTCAAAACAAGTAATATAACATCCAACTCCTTTTCAATGAGAGACAATTCTGAAGTCTGTGCTGGAGTTTTTCACCTTCTCAGGTGGGAGTAATGGGGACCAGCCAGGAAGGGTGCAGGAGTTCAGTGTTTCTGCCAAATGAATTTTTGTATAGGATGAAAATATTCTAAACAGACACTCAGGGCTCTCAGAGCATTGAAACAATGGTCCCCAGGAAACTGGAATCTCCTGATATTCTCATGGTTGGAGAAGGGACCGCTGAAGCTTAGTGATGGCTAGAGATGGGACTTCTCTCCTGGAATCTGACAATTTGTTGGGCCACCTTTCAGGAGAGACTTGAGCCTAGATTATGATGCTGAGGCTGACTGATTGGAGCTGCAGAGCTGCACATACCTCTTGCCTTCCATTTAAACTCGTCTCGGGTCAGGGCCCTGACAACACATTAGTAAGTGTGGGTTCCCTGGATTTCTTTAAGCCACCCCTCAAGAGAGACATATTAAGTTTCCTTTTTCTGCTTTTCGCTATAAGTTTCTCTTTAACTGCCTTTACTGAGACTGGTGGAAGACCCTAGTTTGTTAGGGCTGCCAGAATCTGGGCTATGACACTAACAATTCTGTAAGGCAATGGTCTGACCCTGGGACAAGTGGATTCTCACTCCCTTAGACACCACTTCTACTGCAATAGTGACATACACTGAGCAATGTCACTCTAGCTGAGCTGGAACTTCAGCTGCCAGCTAACACATACCACTGTAAGGATCAAGAGCTGGATGCTCACACCTGTCTTGTTAATGACACACATGTTCCCCATTAAGATACATAGTTCACAGTCGCAGCTCAGTAGAGGTAGAGGATTCTAAACATAGCCTTCTGGGAAAAAAAAAAAAGCAAACCCAGCCCCACTGGTGGCTTGTTCCAGGTCTAGCACCAGTGAAGGAGATGACAGCAATCGGCAGTCATATAACTGTGACTTCAGTCTCCAGGCGCACACAGCATCTGAGAGGCACAGTGGTAAAGTGAACTGTTTGTAGGCACGGTGAGATCTCGCCTCTGCATCCATGCAGTCAGGTGGAGCCCACAGGTGACTCTGGATGACCCCTCCTGGTGGCCTGAGCCACAGTGGTCCTCTTCCTGTTTCATGTCTCCAGTCTTACCCATTTAAGCTTTAAGGGGAGTAAATTAACCCCAGCTGGGAAATTTAGAACTGGCATTTCCTACAGAACGGAAGAAGTTATGACACAAGATGATGGCCACCTGCAGCTGCTGCTGATGCTGAGAGAAAGACCCGTGGGGCATGTGAATGGGCCAGGCTAGGGAGGGGATGAGGAGGCACTGCATTCTGGAGGTTGCCAGGCTGGGGCATGGCAAGTTGAGGCAGATGCAGCCCAGGTCACTGCTGTAGGTCACTGCCAGGGTCCCTGCTGGGACACTAAGATGTTGGGTAGGCAGTGGATGAAACATTGATGGCAGCAAGCCCTCATCTGGGACTTCCAGGTGACTTAGCCAAGAACACAAAGTTACTTCCTGGCAAAACATTTAAAATCCAACAAATCCCTGACTCCTAACTCGCTTCAAGTTTGCCTTCTTTGGCCTGTCCTTCTTGGTCCTCTGGCACTACAGAAGCCACAACCCAGTCCCAACCCACATCATCCTGGTTCATGTTGCTTTTGGTTGGAATCTCAAGCACCTGCATCTCCAATATGACTTTCTCCGTGTGTCACCATTTGCTTCACTACTTCTAGAAGTTCTCCAACCAACAAGATATCTTGTTGCTGGAAGTCTCCCTGCCCATGCTGTCAGGTTCATGGGTGTCCACCCCTGTCACTTCTGTAAATCTCTGACATTCTAGGGTAGTCTGCTGGATAAAAACCTGTCCACATTCTCCCATCTATCTGTGGGTGTCCCTGCATCAGGACAGCCACACACTGGTGGCCTGTGGGTGTCCCTGCATCAGGACAGTGTGTCACACACTGGTGGTTTGCCTCCCCTTCCTTCTTTTGAGCACCCCAGACAACCCATATGTATCATACCAGCAAAGGTCCTCTTAATCCAAGGGCCTCTTTCCCTAGACCTTCACGTTTTTCTTCTAAGCCTGAATGTGAGGAGGGGAATGAAGCTGACTCCCTAAGGATAAATTCCTCCCATATCTTCCAGAGCAAGCTTCATTCTTCCATTTCTTTCTGGCCAGCAAGTTCAACATACCTCATTCCAGGGGAGTACACTATGGCCTCACCTCAGAGCTGTTGAAGCTCACCCAATGCCCACTGCATTCTTCCGTTACAGAGATGACTTTGACTACCACTGCCTACATCTTCCATCTACTATATATGCTTAGACATGGAACCATGTTAGAATGCCCCAGACTCTGGGGAGACTACAAATGGAACACAAGAACTTCCCCCCATTAGGGGAACCCAGTCTTTATAGCCAGATTAGCTTTTGCTACATTAGCTAGTCCTCTATCTTTCTCTCATTCTTCCACTCATCAATTAATATTGCTGAACTCCCAGAATGCCTGGCATCTGAAAACCCCCAGTTCTATTCCTTCATGAAGTACCAGCATCCTGAAAGTGCCCATTGTCCTTTCTGCCTCCCCCAATAGCCTGGCACACTAGAAACTTCAGCAATTTGAATTAATGTGGTTTCTGGCAGAAAGTAACTTAGTGAGCACACACAGGAGAGGGCAAGGTAGGTTTTCTGTGGCAGAAGGCAGGGGGTAGGTCTGCATTCTCTCATTGCTCTCTAGCCCAGAGGCCCCTTTCTTAGCTTTTGGCACACTGCTGCTACCAGGCCTGGCTGATTTCCCATGTTTACAGAGCCCAGAGCAAGCATAGTTCAGTGCTCATAATAGCAATAAATTATGACTGTAATTTAAAGTGTAGGCTGGCGAAGAAACACCAATTGCATGCCATTCTTGGTCTAGTGACCCTCTCAAGAGTGCTAGTTTCCCTTTAAGCTCTTGCTTTATTCTACCTTTGCTCCAGCTTCCTGACTAGGTATTTGGCTTTAGACTCCTGACACATTCAAAAGAGTCAGCGGGTGGTCAGTTGCCCACAGCAGCTCAGTGAACTTCGGAGACCTAGTGAGTGACAAGGGTGGACTGGCTTCTAATTTTACTTGGAAAAGGGGTAACAATGATAAAAATAAAAAAAAAAAGGAATTAATATTTCTTTTTTGCATGTATTTCTCCTCTGCCAGGATTTGGACAAATGAGATTATGTGAAAATTTCAGGCTAAAAGAGGGACAAGGAGGCCCCTCAGCCCTAGCCCCCTAGAAACAAGGTTGTGCTGCATTTGTATAAAGAGGATGGAGAGTAGATGTGACCAGGCAAGGGAACAGTATAGCTTAAATCTGAAATATACCTTGAATAAACCTGAAATATACCAGTTAGATAGAGTCCATGGTGGCCAGGAGGTGGGGTAACTTTTTGGGAGCTGGGGTAACTTTAGGAAGCAGGGGCCTCTAGAAGTTCTATCTGGCCCTTGCTTCCTATCAATCTGTTGTCCTTCTCATCTACCAGTCTATGAAGAGTCTCCACATACACTTCCACATACATGAACTGAGATATGACTCTCTGCCTTCCCTGCCTTGAAGGGCTCAACCCTCTGAAACCATGAGCCAAAATATGTCTCTCTCTCATGTTTTTCCCAGTAGGTATTTTTGTCATAGCAGTACAAAATAATACTTGGAGATCATCTGTTTATAGTATATGTGTACTATACTATTCCCCCTGAATCCCTGCCAGCTCACTGTAATCTGTTAGGATAGCATGGTTCTATTGCCATTTGTTCAATGCCACAGGGTTACACAAGCTTCCCCCAATAGTACCTCTTGCAGACAGCACATCTACATGTCCTTCAGACCTCATAACTTTATGAAAGGTCTTTATCTTAGCTGGGTTTCAACAAAGCAATGAAGCTTGGTTGTGACTGATTTTCTGTATAATTTTCCATATAATTAAAAGTGATCCTTTTTTATATAATCTTAATAATATCTATCCTAGGCTGATGAGTACAGTCCAGCTGGACTGTCTCAGTATTGAAGGGTTCCCTATGAAATGTTCCTGGGGTAAGTCAGAATACAGAGACAAAGCACAGCATTTCACCCCATCACATCAGTGTCTCTGCCCTTACTGGCCACACGGTCTGGGGCTAGATCACTACCACAGACAACACAGTGCCTGGCCTAAAGTACACAGTCAGACACTGCAGAAGTATGAGAGTAAAAGAAATGTATTCTTCAACAGGAGTTGTATCTACACAACTCAATGCAATCAAGAGGGCCCATGAGCTATTACAGTACAATGTGTGAAATGGGGATGCCAATACCAACCACTCAGAGCATGGATACATTAAAGAAATCTAAGTATAAAGTTCACTTCACTCTGTGTTGAGAACAAACTTGTCTTGTCCCATTGCACAATGGCTACTCTATCCCTAGCTTCAGGGTCAGTGATATAAGTTCCCACCCACGTATCCACAACCTTCCTTTCTTCCTCCAGTCAAGCTAAGACCTAAGCTCCTCTTTCTCATGAAGCTACATTGTGATGGCTTCTAGGCCACTGGCTATTTTCTTGGAGTGTCAGAGGAGCCAGGGTCACCAGTAGAATGTCTACAGCAGCTTTGTGGGATAAACTGTTACTGCACTTGAACTTTTACACTGGACAGTTGACATTATCTTTCTCAGACACAACTCAGAAGTTTCAGCCACTTCTCTATGATATGTTGGCACTCTTTCTAGCATCCTGGTCATTCTGTGAGGACACAGACTTTACCTACTGCCTGAGCTTGAGAGAAGTATTCAAATGACAGAAAGAATGGCATTGCTATGTAGCATTTCATTATACTGTATTCTTCACAGGCAACCATTTCCTGGAGACACTGTCCAGAAGCCAATGCTTTCTCTGGGTACAGGTTTTGTCAGTATTTTACATTCAATAATGGCAGGCATGGCAGATATAGTCTTGGTTTTGAGGTATCACATTCCCAGTGGATTGGAACATTGGAACATTTGGGACAGGAAATGACCATAGAGACCTTTATTTCCTTTTGCTTGATCCATTGTGAGGACACTGAGATTCAAGAAGGTGAACCCTGTTCTTTTTTGGTACTGAAGCTGACATATTTGAGTAAGATACCTAGTCAAGAGCGAACTGCTCCAATCTCAAAGGTGTGCACCTGTGAAAGCAACAGCACAGCAGCATTTGTGTGAGGCAGTAAGGTTAGACACTGGCACAGGTACACAGCATACCTGCAATAAATGACACTTGCTCTTAATGAACACCCATGCTGAACAACAGGGAGTTGCTGGAATACTGGACCACTTCTGCAGGGGCTCTGCCTTCTGCCTCATTCTCTTCTCCCTGCAGTCTGTGTGCTATCTCCCTCCACTCCACCCCAGTACTTATGAATCTCTGAATCTCACCTCAGCTGTAACAGGCTCCCCCTTTGAGCCTGGGGAAAGCTGCCAGGCTGAGATGTTCCCGATAATGCAGTAAACTGAAACATTTTATGACGTCCACAACTGCTTGTTTGTAACAGATCTTGGTCATATCAGCATCTATAGGTGATGACCAACCCTCTGTTGAATAATCATCCCAAGTTCAGCCAGAACATCAAGTAATATTGTAAGAGCTTGAGGCACTGCCATGAGCAAAGCCAGTCTCATGTCCCACATACTCTGATGCCCCCATGGTAGAAGAAGACAGACAGTTAAAAAATGACTGAGTTGGATCTACCACATAGCCAACACTCAAGGTGTTAATAAAAAGCAGGGAAGAAGTTAGCAAATAGCTATTGTGGAATGGCTAGGAGAAAGGAGGTTACACTACATGTAGGCATAGGGAAAGCCTTTCTGATAAAGTGACATATGATAGACAGAAGAAGTAAGTGGGTAAATGAACCAATTAAACATCAGAGGGAAGTATCCCCAGCAGAAAGACAGAAAGGGAAGAAAACATAAGGTGACCAGGCAGTACAGTACCTGGGACGTTCTAGAAGAATAAGGAGAATAAAGATGCTTTCACCTGGTGGATACAGTAGAGGGTAGCAGACATCTTTCTTATGATGGGCCTCAACTATGTGTTGGTAAGAACTTGGTCATTTCTTGAGTACAGGTATATATCAGTCAATTTTCCACCACTATGCACTTGTGATGTAAAGACATTCCTTAACTCAGTTGTGGAAGTTTCCAAGCTCAGCCTGGAGGAGATCTCAAAGGTTTGCCCTTAGAGGAGGATGGTAGATGATGACACATCATAGTGAGAAAATGTTGTAACACATGGCTCACATGTTGAACTGGGGCAGAGAGAGGGAGATAGGTACAGTCCCACAATCCCTTCCGGGGTGGGCACATCCCCTGTGACATCAGGACTTCCAGTAAGGTCCTATCACTTTGTTGTCAATAGCATCTCTTCATACCATGAGTTAGGAGACTTAGACTTTAATTTAGGAACATTGTGTTAAAGACATCACACCACACCCAAAACCAAACCAAACCAAATCAAACCCAAACCCATGTTTTGTCAGGTCCACTCTAGCTTCAATGTGATAGGCAGACTGGTCAAGCTGCCTACTGACAATCACAGCAATATAGAATGTTGGCTTGGAGTAACTGGCAATAAAGGTGTTGAGGAGGGTCATCCCAGATAGACCTCCATCACCATGACGACCATCTGCAAGGATGGCTGAGAGCTGCCAGGGACTGTCCAGGGACTTCATTCACAACTGCTCAGGTGACTTACAGCAACAAAGCTATCATTGATTCAAGAGATTGAAAAAGCCTCTGAGGAAAAATAAATCTGTCAGAACATTAGATCTCTGCTAACAACAAAGTTCAGGGAAAAAGAGTTCAATAACATGTATTTTGTTGCCAAGAATGTATAAGATGTTCTAATTGGACTAGAATACCTACATCGAATTCTAATTGTGACAGATAGTCACTCATTACAAAGAAATGCACAAAGATTTATGATTGTAGACTTATAGCAATAATTATGTCACTGACTGATGGTTCCCATTATGCAGGAGATATTAGTAAATATCCTTGGAAGATGTTTAAAAGGCTGAGAACACTGGGTTGACTACAGCTGGATTTTTGGTACAGAGATTCCTCAGTTTTTTCCTATGATAACCAGCTTCATCAGTCTCCAAAGGGGACCTTTATGGAGGCCATATATCTTGTGGTTGATGTTTTAATAGATTTCCTTCCAACAATAATGATGCTAGGAACATTATGGAGAAATACTGAATAAATTTACAAATATCATTTGCACATCAATCCTGAGAACCTTGTAGCCCCAAAATTCAACAAAAAATGTTTCTGAGAATCTTGGCTGGGTGCTAGAGATGCACATAGAAAAGGACATTTAGTATCCCATGGTGGTTTGTCCTGCCCTTGTAGATTATCTACTTAATTCCAGCCCTTTAAGGGGTGCAGCTAAAGGGATGGGTGGAGTACAGAAGGCTGGCAGCAGTTGCTTTTCTATATAATATTCTCTGTCCCATGGTCCCTCTATGACCATCAGGCTTCGGAAAAGGCTTATATATGGGATGCTCACCTTTATGAAGTACATTCTTCAATTTACAACACTTGTTACTTGGGCCACTCAGAGACTATAATTTGTAATTCAGGCTTTATTTTAGTCATTTGGCATAGACTGTATTCCCCTGTGGGCCTCACAAATTTGCCTCAGTAACAGCCATTGACACTGATGAAGTTTATAGTTGGGGAAAAGCCTTATCCAGGCTTTGGATCCCTTTAAAGAGAAGAACACTGCTATCCAAATGGCGAGGAAATGAGACTTTTGGATACCTGGACACCTGATGAGAGATGTCATTCTGTATATGTTTCTCATACTGGTTAATAATAAAGCACTGTTGGCCAATAGGAAAGGAAGATAGGAGGGACTAGGAGACAAGGAGGAAATAGGAAGTAGTAAGGAGGAGTCAAGATGGAGAGTCTGAAGAAAGCAGTATGCCGCCGGCTCCCAGGTAAGAGAAAAACATAGATCAGCAGAAATGGGTTAATAATTAAGACAGAGCTAGCCGATAAGAAACTAGTAACTGGCCAACAGTATAATATCTAATACAGAGTCTCTGTGTGTTATTTGGGGCTGACTTGGTGGCAGAACAACAGCAGGCGGCAGGCAGAAAGACCATATGCCTTACAAATGGCGCCCACGTGGTTAATAAGAACTTCCACTTAAAATTTAAAAAAAGCTTAAAAACAGGTTTTAGAAACAAAAGAACAGAGACAAGCAAGGTTTCTCGGTAGTAGCATTTTTCTCAGTTTAACTCTGCTTTGCTAGAGACAAGCAGATATTCGCGCGGCTCCTTTAAGGGAAGATTCCTTACTTTGAATAAGCGGCAAAAAAACGCACAGCTTTTAAATAACTCTGCTAACAATTTATTGGTGTGTATGAGAGATGGCAATGGCAGTGACCACATCTCCAAGCCGGCAGCATGCTTTCTGGGTGGCAGCGCTGTCCAAGGCGGTGAGCACAGCTTTCCGTGCTGGCGGTAAAAGTACCCGCCACCATCTTTGGTAAACCGCGGCTGACACAGCTATGACTTTGATTTTAACAATGTTGTTGTTTAACAGATAAAGACTCATGGCCAGAAAAAGATAAAGATTTACAGTAAAGACAGATTCACATTAAGAAAATGTGCTAAAAGTTTACAGTGTGTTTTAAAAAAATACATAGGCATATAAAAAAAAAAGATGAAAAGCTCAGAGAGAATCTGGTTACTGTATGCTATTGTGTTGTCTCTACATTGTTTGACTGCTGAGAAAATAACAACAACTGATAAAGGAAATGCTGCTGGATTAATTCAATTCATATATTTAAAAAATGCTTTGACTCCAACATCCAAGTTCAAGGACAAGTTACTGGGGAAAAGGATTTCTATTTTTGTTTCCACAGAAATTGAAAAACTGTGGATTCCTTCCAGACTAATGTGGTTTGAGCAAGCCAGACCCCATGAAACAGAGTTCCTGATGATCTAACATTCAAAACAACTTGAATAAGGCAGACTTACAGATTACAGCCAGGATTTCTGCATCTTCTTAGGATCCCCACGGCAGCGCCCCCTATCAGCAGGAAGTAGTTTGGAAAGAACGACGCCCAAATTCCCAAATATTGTTTATAAATGTTTGTTTTCATTTAAATGGACTTGGTTATAAATGGGTAATGTTCACAGCCAATTCTTTTTAAAGGTAAAAAGGGATTGTGGTATAGATATGACTACTTTGTTTTGGAATGGATTTTCATTTATTGATTACTTTGTTTTGGAATAGATTTTCATTTATTGATACCATTTAAGGTCAATTTTGTGATTAAGTATATTTCTCCTCTTGTTTAGATGTTGTGTTTATATAGCTCATTTAGAAATGTAATGTATATTTTAGTACAGATTTTAGATAGTTACCTATAATAGTCAAAACTTATAGCTAGGTGAGTTAGGTTTTCTAGATATGCAGAGATGTATTTGAGATAGATAGAATTCTTCAAACCTTTCAAAGACCTACAGAATATGGCATTTAAAATGGTTTAGGGTTTTACTTGACAATGAGACATAATTGTTCCTGGCAACACCACCTGCGTCAGAAAGGAAGATGGACATTGAAGAAACTCGTTATAGAGTTTGCTTCCAATATGGCAAGACTAGCCATTTGGACAAGATATTGCTCTTGTCTGGACTGTTTGACTTTATGCTGTATAAACTGGACATGCAGGATCCACAGAAAAGTGACTGCTGATTCAAGATGGACATTGCTACAGAGTTCCTGCTTCATGGAAGAGTCTGCCAGACAGTCTACAGGACACAGAGGAAAGTGACTGACAAACTGCCAATACAAGAAGACAGTTTAAAGTTTCCTGCTTTGCCGAAGGGTCTGCCAGACACACTATGGCCTATGGGCTGAAGATGGAAGATTACAAAAGAACTTCGGGTGACCAGGCAGTGAGTTGTTTCTGTCATTTCTAGAGTTTATATACTATCCTTCTGTGGTCTTTGATGGAGTTGAAGACAAATAGTTATGGTTATAGTTTTCCTTAGTTAGGTTTAAAGATAAGTTACTTAGATTTTAGACACACAAAGATAGAATAGATGATGGAATATTTTCTTCAAATCTTGCTAAATGTTAATGGACTAAATAGTGTTAACTGTGATTCTTATTTGATAACTGTTATGTGATATATTTTGCTATGTTAAGGTTAAAACCCTTCTTTTTATTTAGACAGAAAAGAGGAGATGATGAGAGATGTCATTCTGTATATGTTTCTCATACTGGTTAATAATAAAGCACTGTTGGCCAATAGGAAAGGAAGATAGGAGGGACTAGGAGACAAGGAGGAAATAGGAAGTAGTAAGGAGGAGTCAAGATGGAGAGTCTGAAGAAAGCAGTATGCCGCCGCTCCCAGGTAAGAGAAAACATAGATCAGCAGAAATGGGTTAATAATTAAGACAGAGCTAGCCGATAAGAAACTAGTAACTGGCCAACAGTATAATATCTAATACAGAGTCTCTGTGTGTTATTTGGGGCTGACTTGGTGGCAGAACAACAGCAGGCGGCAGGCAGAAAGACCATATGCCTTACAGACACCTGCCCACTACAATACATATCAGAATAGTGGGCACACTCAAGCCCATGATTGTTTGCTGTTAGTGTCTACTCACTTCTAAATACACACCCATTTATGGTTTATTTATTTATTGGTTATGCTGTGCAACAAGGTGACAGCTGTATGAGAGGCCTTGCCAACTTCAGCAAAACACCTTGGAAGCAAGCAGGCTAGAAGATATTAGCCCAGGACACTGTTCTGGACCTGAGCCATCTAGCCAGACCCCCCAAGTGGCAGGAAGATGGAGATGGCATGGGTTCTGCTGCATTGAGTTGGAGGTATGTGCCATCTGATGGCCCTGCAGAGCTGACTCATTTATTTCAATTCTGTGGCCATTCTTTTATAAAATATATTGAGATGGAGGCTCACAGACTTCCCAACTGTAACCCAAGGGATGGCTTGGTGGAGCATAAATGTGGTACCCATATAGACCTTCACTTTAATTCGGATGATGTCTGGGGTCACTGAGAAAAAAAAAGTTGATGCAGTGAAACATTAAATACACAATTGCAACTTTAAAAAAAAAGATATCAGAAGTAACATTTTCCATCATCCATATAAATGACTTCTAGCTATGATATAGTCCAGAATCATTTTACCCATAAAGAAATCTACGAAATCTCTTCAGAGGGCATCTACGGAACTGAAATATGGTTCATTTTGCTCAACAGAGTGCTCATCTGCCTTCTTGACCATGATGGTGCTATCCAGTGTTGATTTGCTTTTTTTAAAATATGGTGTTTAGTGTCAGCTTTATGACTTCATACGTCACACAAATGATTATAATCTCTATTGTTGCTTTCTTCTTTCAGACTGTATTTATTATTATTGTATATGTGTGCATTCACAACAGAGGGGGTATGCTATACAGTGTTAGTGGGGGCCAGAGGACAAATATGTGGGGTCAGTTCTTTCCTTCAACCATCGTGGTGTGGTCTGGGGATTGAACTCATCACCAGGCTTGTGTAGTGGGTGTCTTTATCCTCTGAGATAACTTACTGGTTACATATTATTGTTTCCTATGCATAATGACTACATTTAGCAAATTCACTGCAAAAATCATTGAGAAAAAACATGGACCTGTATCTGCACATTTGTATTTTTTATGAGTGTATGCAAGTGTGTATTTGTGTGCATGTGTGTGTGTATGTAAATACACATTCAAACATGCATACTCACAGATAAGAACCCATATGGTCTACCAACTTGAACACAAAATGTTAAACTTAATTAATTTTTTGGTGTCCATATGGATTCTCTTAAACCTGTGAAAATGAACTCTGGGTTATTTTAATGTACTAGCTCAAAAAGGAGGTCACCGGTCAAAAAATTTGAAATGAAAAAAAAAAATTGACTACATCCTTCAAAAGCCCATTTCATGTGCCACATGCCTGTATTTTGTAAGTGTTACTTCTTCTTTGTGAGAAGTCATGCAAAACAAGTGTCACCAGTATAACCTACAGAAGAGCAAGCTAGAATTCCTGAGAGACAGGAGACATACACTTAGGGATTTACACTTTGAGCAGAGGTGTGAACCTCAGTGGTATGGTTCTCACATAGGAGTTCCAGGGAGGTCTCAATCAGTAAGAGCAGTGTCTCAGCTCTCCAGAACCTGTGTAAATGCTTGGAGGAGCATGGCAGTCCAACTGTAATCCCAGCATGTGGGGTGTGGAGACAAGAGACTCTTGGCATAAGGTAACTGGCTAGTCTAGAGGAATTTGTAAGTTCTGGGTTTAAATGAGAGATCCTACCATAATATATAAGGTAAACAGACATTAAGGAAGATACTTGATGTCATCTTTGCATCAACACACACATACACACTTTTGAATCTTCACATACACATGCAGAAATTGCAAGATATTATTAATATCTGCTGTCTGTTGTAGACTATTAGTTGAAGATATGTTACATTTGTTTATATTGTGAAACGTTTGTTTAATAATGCAAAGATGTGTGGCATTTTTTTATGTTTCATTTGTTTAACTCTTTAAAACTTTACTACTTTGCCAGTCTAAAACCTGATTAGTCTAATAAAGAGCTAAACAGCCAATAGCTAGACAGGAGAGTGATAAGCACGGCTGCTAGGCAGGGACAATAAATAGAAGGAGAAAAAGAAAAGAGGGAGGAGTGAAAGGAGAAGGAGAGTAGGACTCTAGCATCCATCCACACAGCTACATAGCAAGCTACTGAGTATGTAGTAAAGAAAGGCACACAGAACGGTAAAAGCCCAGAGACAAAAGATAGACGGGGATAATTTAGGTTAAGAAAAGCTGGCTAGAAACAAGCCAAGCTAAGGCCAGGCATTCATATTGAGCAAAGAATATCACTCTTACTCTTATTCTCACCACAAACCGAGCAAGAGAGTCAACAGAAGGGTCATGTATACAGCATAAGGGCACAAAAAACATGCGACACCCTGCTATCTCTTATTTTTACCTAAAGGAGAATGCACACATAATGGCCTTTCCAATGTTTTGCCCGGGACACATTCCAGCTCCTGTGTGCTAGCTGGAAGGCTGCTTAGTGCATTAACCCTTGTTCATTAAGCATCAGAGTGCTTAATCAGGATGAGGCTAGAATTTTTAGACTCAAAAAATACCATATTTCTCAACCTACTAATTATGGGTTATTGTTTGTTTGATTAAAAAAAAATATTGTCTTGCTTAGGCAAAAGACTCTGGTCCTCCAAACAAAGATCAAATTAGGCAAATACTTCTGAAAGCACAAATCCAGGGTTTGAGAGTATCATATCCCTAAGAAGAAAACCCTTTCCTGGCATTGACAAAGTGACAAAGTAGATTTGAGCAGTAGCTCTGATGTTGCTCACTGCACTGGACACAGCAATCCCATTGATTAAGTACACTATAGGTTATCATGGGTGCACCAGGATACTAGTGTCGAAAGGTGTCTGAGTTTTTGAAATAGCTGCAGTCTTTTAAACAACCAGTAATCTGGCTTCCTTCCTTGTGGATTTGGTTGCATGTATTTGTGGGTGCTGTGGCATATGTAGAAATCAGGGGGTGACTCTTAGGAGTCAATTCTTATCATCCATCTTGTTGAGATAGGGTGTCTCTTGCTTTTTATCCCCTGTGTTGCATACATGACCTTTCCATTGCCTCCACTGGGTTTACCATTACCCAGTGGCCAGGGCTGCATCCAGGCACTACCTAGCACAGGTACGTTCCCCCTCCCAGTTTTCATTCCATATTTCTAAGTATTCCTTTGAACAGAGAGCAAGAATCACAGACAGGTGCTTGAGTCTACTATGTTTTCCCCTGCAGAACTATACACATTCTTGCCTTGAAACACAAAAAAGCATCACAAAGGTGGGTTGTCTTACCTGTACTCAACTGAACCACACAGGAGGTCAACATTACAGGGACAGATGGGCCATGGGTTTTGGGATGCTCTCAAGTAGTCAGCATTGTGGACACCTTCTACTCATGCCTGAGGCTCTGAGCACTGGGCAGGGGGCTGCTGCCAGCCAGGAACAGTGATTTGCTGAAGTTTCTATGAGCAAACACCATTTGTTGGAAAGACCCTAAGAATGTTCTGTGCACAGAAGGGCAGTTGCTGCCCCAAGCCACCTCCTGGATCTACAAATCTCCCAGCTGGGTACTGATATTAAGTACTGATATTTAAAAACAGGAAGAGCCCGAACTGGTAATTCAGTTAATCTATCTGCAACACACAGAGAATATGAATACCACAGCTCTCACTCACTGCTGCTCTACTCTTCACAGGCCGTAACACATCAAGGCACTAGTGTGTCTTTGGGTTCAGTGAAACTTCAAGAAGCTTCCAAAAGTTCTTAACATAAGGGGCATGTATGGAGGGGTTGAGCGTTGAGAACTAAGTTATATTTAGGTAGAGTTAGTGTGTCTGGGTGCTTTTACTCAGCAGAGTGACTGCAGATAGCAACTGTGTGCTATAAATTGTTAAGGGGGAAACGATGGTTTTGAATGATTCTCTCCTGAAAAAGGACCATTATCACAGGAGGCAAATATGCTTAAACTTACTAAGCAGTACATATGTGTATAATATACTACGTTTCTACTGGAGAAATTTTTTCTTGATGCTGGAGATTAGACCCAGGCCTTACACGGGTTAGGAGGGCGATCTACCACTAGGGTGAGCAGTACCCTGGTCCTATTGTATCACTTAGGAAATTAGATATATTTGTTAATGAAGAAAAAAAAAACCCATGTAGAAACGATGATTGTTTCTGGGCCCAGAGCCACATACTCTGAATGTCACACAGCCCAACAGTGCAGCTTTACAGGAGCTTGATGTAGACCTTAGATATTTCTAGAAATGGAGTTATCTAGGGTGAAAACAAAATCTCAGAGAATGACAGTTTGATCATAGCAAAAATATCCTTAGGTTTCAGACAGATGCCTTTGGACAGCAAAGATGAGCAGGCTCCATTTGTGCCTGCTGGGGCTTTATCCAGGCCATCTTTCCAAACTTCTCACTGGCATCTATCACCTACAAACTCAGAGGGCTTCCTTCAAATCATTCTGGAAAGTTAACTGGCAGCAATGTATGGTGACATCCAATTAAAGTGCTATCATCTTTGGTTTTTAATGTTTTATTTGTCAACAAAATGACCAATAATTTAGCTATTTCTTCAACACTACTCAGGAATACCATGGTATTCACTGTATGCCATACTTGAGCTATGGTGTCTTACATACATGATGCAGGAGATGGACACTGTCACCATCATTCATATCATGTAGGAGGACACAAAGGCTTAGTAGGGTTGCATACCACAAGTCACACAGCTTGCAGGAGGCACAGCCTAGATTTTCACCCAGTTCCTTAGATTTTTCACCCAGTTCCTTTCCAACTTCCAATGCCAGAGACTCCAAGCTCATCCAGCATGGCTCTCAATCTTCTCTGTGAATTAGAATTGCTTGCACCTAACATACTAGTAGGATGGTGCTTCTCTGACTTCAAACCAGAAAGTTCACCTCTACATCTAGGTCCAGAGATGATCAATTACTTAAAGCAACCATATGTCAGCCAAACTCTCTGAGTGTGGATGTTCACCAGGAATCCAAGACAAGAGCTGGCAGTCCCAGATGATAAGCAGCCCTCATGAGGCTCATCCCCAGCTGTGCGGTGCCAACAGAAAACACTGCAAGGCAATGCCACAGTGCCACCTCACAAGCCAAATGACAAAGGCTGTGATCCAATGCAGGGCCTGTCCAGGCTGACTCAGTGTCATCTTCTGGCCAGTGAAGCTTATAACACTGGCCTTGTCTTCATAAACATCACAAGGAAGAACCATCCATTGCATGTCCTTGGCTTGTTCACTACCTTCTGATGGAACACAAGTTCTGCCAGTCAGGGCAGCTCTTTCCCCCACACAAAGAGCACTACATCATTCAATGGAATTTGATTTTACTCCCACTTTCAACTCCTGGCTTTTCTCACAAGGTCTGGAAATCTTCAACAATGTAACAGAAAAAAAAAAAAAACATGAACCAACTGAAGGAATCTGGAGATATCTACCCTGTGGTAGAAGTGGAAAGTGGTTTGGTGCTAAATGAAGAACAAGGCAAAGAAGGGTACCATGTGCCAGTGTCTTTTCTTCAGACAAATATATATCCTACCACTGAGGGGGCAGATTAGGTATGTATAAATCTTTTCTGTAAGTCAGCATCCAAACACCAAATGGCATTAATTGAACTGCCAGAGCATAAAAAGCTCTGAGAGAATGAAGTCCTGAGTCACTGTTGAAATGGACATGACAAGGGCCTCAGAGCCACAGGCTTGGAGGGATGGCCAAGCCTTCCTCAGGGGACCAAGTGGGAATTTTGACTAAATGTATGTAAAAAAAATGTTTACTGTACCTTTCTTTCTCTGGAAATTTATGACTTTAAGATTGTTCCTTTACATAGAGTGCTCATGTTAAGATTAGGTAGACCTGTCTCCTGGATTCAGCTATATAATATGAACCCCACATCCTTTATTTATCTGAATGTAATAGCCCTGCATCCTTGTCCAGATGTGTGCCATAATCCTGCCATGCAGAGCTTTCTAGGTGCTTTGGGGTCTTCATCATTGACAATCCCATCCACCAAATCCCAAATTTTCTGCGTGCCCATGTGTCTGGCTTTTCTCCATTCTATCACAACCCTCAGTCAGGTCAAGTCCCTAAAGCCATACTGGACACAGCAGCCATGCCTGCACACAAGCATATATGAGCTTATATAGCACTTGATATGTGCTATGACCATTCTAGAAACACAGATACAGCAGTAAATAGTCTAAAAGATTGGAACAATGAAGTATGACTTTGTGATGACTGATGCTTCTTGCCAGTTCATGGTCAAGTCAGGTGATATAATTTTGAGATAGGAACAAGGACATAGAGATGGTCTTTTGTATCTGATTTCTGCACCTCCAAGTCAACCAACTGGAGATTAAAAAATATTCAAGACCTGTACTGAACGTGTTCAGATTTTTCATGGTATTCTTCTCTGAGGTATATAATAATTGATAATCTACAAGGCATTTACATTGTGTTAGGTATTAAAAGTAATGTAGATGTGCTTTGAAGAATACAGGAAGATCTATGTAAGCTAGCTTTATGCAAATACAACAGTAGCATACATAGGGGTTTTTAACACCCTCAGATTAGGATATCCCAGGGGAATTCTAGAACCCATTTCCTTTGGATATCAAGGTATGACACTATTTGCTTCATTCATCAATAAAGCATTTTGATATAAGCAAGTAGGTTACACATAAAAGTACAACAGGGATATAATAATTGACATGATTGTGTTCAGGGCTGACATTGCATATGCAATGCCATCAGCATAGGTACTCTTAGCATTCTACAAGAAAAGAATGTGTTAATTAACTAAGTTTGTTTAATTGAAAGGGAAAGACATTGGGGAAAGCTTAATTCAAATACTACAGAATATTCAATAAGACAGAAGTTCCCTGTCTACTCTAGGCCATGTTGGATAGATAACTGCTATTACCAGTTTGGAGAACAGCTTTACCATGAAGCTCTTAATCTATCATGAGTGCATCAAGCAAATCAAATTAATTGTTTGGAAAGGCTGAGATCAGTAAGAAGAGAATTCTCAGAATGACAAGTAGGAAGCCATGGACTTGCATTCCATGATAATGGCTTTCCCTGATAAGGAAGATAAAAAGTGTAAAGTGTGCCACATTCTGCTGTATTCACTACCTGACCTTTACAGAATTACAAGTGTTGCAAACTAATAAAATGCTTGTCAGTTTTTGTAGACAGGTCTTGAGCACATGCATCATTCAAATGTCTTTTCAGAGCAACCCTGGCTGTTTTCTCCCTCCTGGCTTCTCTTAGTGATAAGGTCTGTATCTAGATGTTTTATGTCTTACAAAAGGGCCCTGGCCTCTTATATGGGTCAAATAACTCCTGTGTTATGGCAATGGTATGTGGTGCCTTCTTTTTCTGAGTACTTACACTTGGATGGAGACAAACCACATATTTGTTCCTTGAGTTAAGGAAATTCTCCTTCTCACTGAGTAAAACACTATGTCCCTGTGTATAAGAGCTCAATACAGATTCCGCAGTCCTTTCCCCAGGAGCACTTAGGTACTGGGTCTTGGAAGCATGCTAGAAGAGGAAGCTCTCGGATCCTTAAATTCCAGGATGGTGAAATCTGCATTGAGTAGGTACCTATCTAAAGAGCTAACATGAAAGAAACCATTTGACCTGCTCAAACTTCATTTTTCCCAATCCTAAAATGCCAGGCACAGGGGAAGAATTGACTACATAAATACCAGGTGACTGGGCAGTTGAGTTATACCAAAAGGTCTTTCCCATATAAGTAGCTACAGAATGCCGCTAAGTGCAAATCCTCTTGTGATAAAAGTATGCATGCGCTATCTGTGTTCCTTTGCAGTCTTCATATCACAAAACACTTTCCCTGGTGGTACAGCTGAGACTCACAGCCTAACCAGCAGAAGGCATTCTTCTCACATCAGATAGTGTCTTCAGGAATGAGCTCTCCAAGGTCAGGCTACAGTGAGAGGTGATTGCTCCCTCTTCCCTGCAGTTCAGTCCTGGACACGGGGTCCCTTAGGTTAGATGGCTCCTAAAGGGCCACTGCAACAAAATGGGCAGGTACTCCATAAACAATAACAAAGTGGATGAGCTTTTCTCAAGTCCCAGGCCCCACAGTGCAATGTCACCTTTGCCAGGGCACATGTAGTAGCTGTGGCAAAGGATCTACAGAGACAAGGCCAGCTCACTGCTTGTTTGGATAAGATGACTTACAGGGATAAATTGTGCTTGTTTTGGATTAGGCATTCATAGTTACATCTTGGCAACTAATGGCTGAAAGTGAAGTCTGTGAGTGAGCTGGGGAGTAGCCAGCAGATGAGCCTGACAAGGTGAATGACAGCTTTAGGGAGCAGAGACAATAACAGATGGACTGATATGTCCTGCTCCTGATTACTGTCCTCTAAGGGAAATGAAAAGCCAACAGGTACCCCCAATCCGCAGATATCAGAGCATCCCAGTTGCCAAGGCAACACCAGCTGAACATGAGATAAATACAACCATATACACATGGCCATGGGGACCCACACCCATGTACAAACCCTTTCCTTCACAAAGGGACAGATGGAATGGAATGTTTCTCACTAAGAGGCAGATCTCTGCATATCTCCTGTGAACACATCTGAAGTATGCTTGTCGCTACTGGTCAATGAAGGAATTTAAACACACAGAGAAAAGAATTCAATTACCATTAATAGCTCTCAACCGTAAGATAGTGAGCAATAGTGATTACTAATTTCTTTTTACACAGTTGAAGCTTCCTATTTACTCTGGTTTGATTCAACTTCATCTTCTTCTCTTTCTAGCTTCTAGACATATGATCTAAGCATGGCTTTATATTTTGGGTGTATATATGTATGTATATGTATACACACACACACGCACACACACACACACACATATATATATATATACATATACATATACATACATACATACATACATATATATATATATATATATATATATATATATATACTGCTATAGTATAGAAACAGGGTTTCTCTGTGTAGCTCTGGCTATCCTAGAACTTGCTCTGTAGACCAGGCCTCTAACTCACGAGATCCATTACAGATCATTATAAATAGAAGGCCCAACTGTAGTCCTTTAATTTTGGTTGGCAACCAAGACAGGCTAGCACCCCAGAAAAGCCTTTTGGTTCTAAAATTCAAAGGCACAGTGTTTTTAAAGACAAAAGATCATATAGACCACAGTTACATCAGTATTAGATGAGGGTCAGAGTGATCTTGCAACATATGTTTTGCAGAACACAGTGGTTAATTCAGACAAAACATAACCATATTTATCAGTTATTTTAGCTTATGTTTAGTTTGTTTGTATGTGTTTTGGTTAATATGTCTGGATCATGGTCAGGTGTATGGGAAACCCCAAATAAGTTGCCAAGATGGATGTGTCTGTTGAGGGGTGTAGACTGATAAGAAGTATGTAAGCAGACACAAAGTGAAATTAGGAAGAGATGCCATTATCTCATTCACTTCAAAACAAAGTGCCACTTGGTGCTTTTCAAAGAGGTACTTAATAGAATACTATGCACCCATAGTTCCTTTTCTGAATCTATACTAAATAACCCAAAATCCTCCAATTCATTTAAAATTTACAGCACTATATTTACATATAAAATATTTTATCCATTTCCTACTTAGTAGGCATCTAGACTGTTTTCAATCCTTACAAGGAATGCTATAGTGAATATTACATAAATATACCCCCCTCAAACACATGTGTACTTCTTACTGAAATGTATTTACAGAACAACTATTGATTTGTATTGGAAAATGCCACCTTTTCTTCCAAGTTGATTTGGCCAGTGTTCACCCCCATTATAAAATCTTTCAAACCTCACATTTTGGGCAAACCCCTGGATCATCAACTGCTAACTCTGGCAATCTAAGAGCTGTTCATGGTGTCTTACTGTTTTGTTTTACATCGATTGGGTAGTGAAGTTGGACATCTTCTCATGCATGATAACGGATCATTTCCTGCCTCACATTTACACAACTGTCCCTTGTATTCATTTTTTAAAATGTGTCCATGTTTATGTATGTATGTATGTGTGTGTGTGCATGTGTGCATGCGTGTGTGCGGTTGTGTGTGTGTGTGTGTGTGTGTAACCCAGAGGACAATTTTTTGTGTGAGCCTTAGGAAAACTGTCCACATTCTTTAAGATAGGGTCTTTCATTAGCCCAGAGCTCAATAATTGTGTTATATGGGCTGCCCAGTGAGCTATGGGGATTCTCATGATTCTACCTTCCTAAGGCTGGGCTTACAAGGTGTGTTCTACACCTGGCATGTTTACAAGAATTCCAGAGACTAAATTCAGGTCCTCATGCTTGCCATAAGCCTCACACCAGGAGGGACAGCACTAGATTTGAACCCCTATATCCTGATTCCATGCTGTGTTTTCCACTCTTTACGGTGTGTTTTTCCCACATCTCCATATAGAGCCAATGACAGTTACTTCTGGCTCTACAATGGAGACCCCCACAGAGCCAGCAAATCCACTTTTCTTTCTTTGCTATATTTTTGTCTCCAATCACTTTGTAATTATTGGTTGGGGTTCCAAACCACCCACTCTGGAGAATGCTGTGAATAATATAATTAAGAACAGGAAATGGTTCATTGTTGTTAGTCCATGACCTAACAACCAAGGTCAGTGATGCTCAGGAGGTAGTTTCTTATGTGGGAGTGAATCAGCAGGGAGGCCCAGTGGGAGTCCCTTCTGCAAATTGTGGTCCTGTGGGCTTGGATCTGGGCACTGTTCCCCAGGGCCAAGAGGACAGTCTGCACACAGGGTCCATGTCTACAGAACTTTGTAGAGAAGAGTCAACTGACCCAGAATAGCATCCTCTGTATTGCACAGGTGATACAAAGGGAAAAAGGGGGAAGAACATTGACTCCAAGCAGAGGGCTTTCATGCATCATTCCACTGAATTTTTAAAACATCCCCAAACGGGAAGTGGTATTATCATGGTTTTATAGGTGAATGGAGAAAAGGTTCAAGAACTCATTTATCCATAGCACTTCCAAAGCCCTGAACAAGGACCAAACTGAATCCAGCACTAGATTTCACTTTTGTCTTTGATATCAACCCTGTACTACATCAGTCATCTGATTCTGAGAGCAGGCTTCTTAAAGACAACACACCACTGTTACTGAGAACACAGGCTTCAGCTGGACTGATGAATTTAGATCTCAACTCCACTTTATGCAAATGCTGTGGCTCTGGCTCAGTGATGTCAACATTTCCGGGCCTCGTCTCTAGATAACAAAACAAGAATAACAATTCTCTGCAAGAATCTGAATCAAAGCATTGTTTTGTGAATTCATGGGTTAGCATCTGCAAAGCCCTTAGAATGATCCATGCCACATATTAAGGGTTCTATAACAGTAATCTGCTGCAGAAGAGATTGCCTTGAAACACATAAGCTTAAAACATAACACACACATACAAGTTTTATAAGTCATGAGTTTGGTTCTAGCTTTTGGTCCCCAGTGAAGATGCAATGAAGATATCAGCTACACTCCAGTTTACCAAAGGCTTGGCAAGTACTGGAAGAGCTACTTTCAAGGTGACTCAATCACCTCTGCAAGTTGAGGCTTCCAATTGGCAAAAAGCCTTGGCTTACAGAACTGTACCATAGCTTGCCTGAGAAGTTATCCAAGAAAAAAGTTAGAAACATATCTTTAGATCTTCATCTTGAAATTCACACAGCACCATTTTTACATTATCTTACAGTTCACATAGACCAGCCACGTTTGTTTTGGGAGGAAACCACACAAGGTATGAAAGAATCCTGTAGGCTGCCTACTGTGGACAAGGTCTGTTAGAGAAAGGAAGTAGATTTTAACTGTGCTTGTATTATACATGCCTAGTATATCACGAGACATTTGATAAACATCCATCAGAAGAATAGATGCACGTGTAGACAGGAGGGATGTCCACATCATCCCAGCCAAGTTCTATTTTAGCTTTCCCACATTTTACTATTTTCTTAGCCACTTGCAAGGAAGGAAGTATTTGCTCTCAATTTCTACTCTAAGTCATTATGTCTGTGTTTTTATTAGTTCTCAAATTTCATCGTGATATAAAGGAGCCTGGAGTGGTAACCTCAGACCAAAAGTGCTATGTAACTTTCTGTTTCATCAAGGATAACAATATAAAATACTTCCTCTGAATTCAAAAGCCTTGAAACAAAGACAGCTGAAATTGTATGCCCTGGTTGAAATGTGTGCACCATGTGCTCATACACAGACTAGAATGTATCCCAAAACAATGGTGGGAAATGTTCTCCTTGCACAAAGGCGGGCTTTCTGCTTCCTCTTTTTCCTACCAAGGCTATACTTAGAAGATAAGACTGCATGAAAACCCTGCAAGGCTGTTCACTGAAGCCAGTAAACTACCAAGAAGCTAAGATAGCCCTGTTTGAGGACTGGGAAAGCTACTACCTCAGGTTGGGACCCAGGATGCTCTTCAAGTTCCCTCAAATTCTAGTTCTCAAAAACAGCAGAGTGGACAGTTTTCTCAGATAAGGTCCATGTCAGAGATACATGACACAAGACTGTATTACAGTAATGACACAGAAGGATGACCTTTCCAACAACAGCATCTGTCAGACCCAGGTGACATTATCCATTGCACTTTTGCCTCATCAGTGCATAGACAGTGTTGATGGTATGCGCCTCCTGCCATGCTGAAGATGTCACAAACAGAAGTCAGATACTTTCCCCAGCTCCATTTGGTAGCAAATGAGTATAAGAACCATGGCCTGGCCTTTCCCAGGTGTGGAGTAGCCTAGTCTTGGTCACAGTGTGTCACACTCAGGTAATAGGCAGCTACCAGTGTTCTCATTCCCAGTCAGCGGCTTACACTTAAACTGCTGGCCAACTTCTGTTGGCCTGAGTTGGAGGGAGAGTAGCATGGAAAAATTGGAGAAGGTAGTTGGGTAGAGCATTGAGCTTTGAGATGTGATCATTAGCCTGAGAATTATTTTTGAGGCTAACCGTCTAAGTGGAGATGTCCTAGTGGCTTGTGGCAATTACATCCCTAAATACCCAGAGAGTAGAGCCGGAACACTGCCTTCAGGATGCCCAGGGGCAAGAGGAAGAGAAAGGAAATGAACCAGTTCAGGATGCTGAGGATGCACAGAGTGTCAAAAGAGCCTTTGAATTCATTGAGAGCACCTTACAGGAACCCAAGCTCCCTAGGGAAGCAGCCAACAGTAGGTACTAAACCTTTCTTGGATAGACCACCACAATTAGCCCCAGTTCACCTCAGCTCATCTTTAAAGCTACCGCCTGAGCCCCCACAAAGTCCAAGTGGAAAGATGACAAAGTTTAGCCTGCAATTTCACAAAGCCCCAGCAATGCTTTCCCAAAGGGTTGGTACCCACAACTGCTTCAAAACACTTTCTCTGTCTCTTGCACAATAACCCACTATCCAAGGTTTGTCTCCCAAGAAAGAAACTGCATTTCTTTCATCTACAAGCAATGTCCCATTTTTTCTTTTCTTTTCTCTCTCTCTCTCTCTCTCTTTCTTTCTTTCTTTCTTTTTTACTCTATTGTATGTGGTAAGCATGGCAATTGTCACTGAAAAAACACATTTGAACCGAGGTCACAAACACCTGAAACATTTTCCTTGAATTTCAATCTGCAGCAACTCCTGTTAAAGTAAACAAAACAAGTTTTTATTCTTGTAATCTGTCCAACTACAGTGAATATTTCCTGAAGCGCCTCTGTTTGAATAGAAGTGAGAGTTCAGACCAGTTCTGGTCGTCTGATTTATTAGTGACTGAATATAAAGGACATTATAGATATTTATGGATAAGTTTTCTGTGATATTCATTCATGTCCTTGGGTTGGTAGCGGTGGGTTGCTTTTCATTAGTAGATAAATAATATTCCGATTCTCACATAAAACAATTACCCTAAGTAGAGAGAGATTCGGTTGTTGCCCAGATGCGGAGCAACAATGTAATGGGAATCTCAGGGCTTCTCATTAGCACTTCATTTGGACCATGACTCTGCAACTCTTTTTCAAATATTAAGGATGTGAGCTCTCCACAGTCCTTTTATTAGCTGTGATTTCACCCAGTTCATTTTTTATTAAGTGAGGAATCTGGGAGGAAAATCATATGGTAGCAAATATTTATTCTGCATCTGCTTCATGTGTGTAGAGCCTGGGGAGCTGTAGCTGATGCTCCTAAACTTCCCCAGACAGTAGCAGTGGCAACTGTTTACTAACAGGTTATGCCCTACTAGACCCATCATACCTTGACTACCAAATTGCAAATGGGATACCTAACTTATTAATCATCTTAGTTTAGGGCACCATCTGTTTCTCCTATGATGGGGTGGCTGACAGGGAGCTGGGGCTTACCACTGCAGTTTGCCCAGCACCAAGAGAGGATACTGGACCACATGGTGCCAGCCTGGGGAAGATCAAAGGCAAAATTCAAAGTAGGAATCTGCCAACGTGTGTTTGGCTTCTGTACCATTATAAAAAAGAAAGGGCCTAAGATGAGCCTTTGTGAACCTGTCTGAATCTACATTATAAATTACTACGAGTGGCAAGTGGCTTCGAGGGAATCTATATAATCCATAGAAAGAGTAGGAAGGGGGGTGGATACAGATAAGCAAAACAGCCTGCTCTGGAGGTGGCAGCTGAGAAGGGTTCTTGGAGAATTAAACTTGGCAGCCAGGCAGAAGAGCTCAAGCAAGGGCATGGTGAGATGAGCTGCAACTTTCTGGGCATTAGAAACTAAGGATCCCTGTGCCTGCCAGAGCCAGGAGGATAAAGAAAGGAGCTGAATGAGAAGAGCCAGGTTACAGAGAGACTCATCTCAGTATCCCCAGGGGGAGACAGGAGAGTGTGACCTAGTCAGGCACACTAAGAGAAGATTAGGGGAAGGGTGAACACAACATACAGATGACCTGCTTTTTCCTAATTCTTGTTGTACCCATGACAAACAGACCACATCTTGGTCAAGATTTTGACCCTATCTGAATATGAAGTAAATAAATAAACAGATACTTAAAACAAATTTTGGGAAGTATCTCTAAGGAAGTAAGCTATAGGGAACCCTGTATGGGACGGGGTTCCTCACCAAGCATCAGGAAACAAAAAGAGAAAATGTGAAGATCAACTTGAAAAGATCAGAAAGCCCATGTGTCTTTTTTTTTTTTTTTTTTTTTTTTGATGGTCTTGACATTGAGAGAGGTTCAGGTCTTCTACAGGGAAGATTTTGAGCAGTACAGAATGCTAGTCCTTACCCCACAGTTCATAATTGCCTAGGCATGCAAATTTGCATTCCTAACAAGTTCTCAATTGCTGCTGATGCTATTGGTTCAAGAACTATAGTAAGCAAGCACACCCTTAGTCCCAGCGCTCAGAAGGCAGAGGCAGGGGATCTCTGTGAGTATGAGGCCAGTCTGGTTTACAGAATGAGTGAGTGCTGGGACTGCTAGGGTTCTTACAGAGAGAAACCCTGTCTTGACCCTTGCAAAAAAGGAACTATAGTAAAATTGCCAAATTATACCTTTCTACACACACATATACATACACGCTCCACTCTCATATAGTTAATACAATGGTAGACCATAAATCCTATTAACCCAGGCATAAGCTTAATATGAAAAAAAGAAAGTTCAAATATTTCACTAGTAAATGTTGTATTGATAATTTATTAGAATTGTGATAATTTAGTTATACCACTAAGATCAATACTTCCATTTCTGTCTACTTTAAGGAGGCACTAGTGAGCCATATAGCTCATGCTTTACTTCTTCAGGATTGTGCTAGGAAGAAAAGCCTAAAGGGGCCATGATAAAGTAGGCAGAAAGGATCAGGGCTCCCATTATCATAGAAGTACACAGGCTAATCTCCCACTTCCTGTGCTCCTAAGTGTACAATGTCACAAACTTGTGACTTTAAACAGAGACTTAGTGGCTTACTCAACATCACTCATCCCTCAAACCTTATACTTGATACCTAGTAGAGGGCAAGCAAAGCAGTAAAATGCCCCTCATTTTACAACCCCCCCAAAACCCCCCTTCATGGGCTTCCTCATCCCACACTCCTCAAAGGAACCTAAACTTGTGAGACCAGGTTTCAGCTTACAATTCTGTCTTTTCAACATGGAAGGTGGCTTATATAATCCCTGGATCTGCTGCTGCCTTTCTGATCTTGTTCCAGCTTCCTGTAAGGCCCATTCGTGTGCATGCAGACAGGAGCCCAGGGGCACAAGCTCCATATACTCCTCTATCCCTCCATACATCAGTCAGTCATCATAGCTTGACCTCCAAACAGGCTACTTTCTGCAGGAAGGCAGGCTTGGATCCTAGTAAATAACTTAAGGAAGACTACATTCCTAATGCTGCACCAAGACTTCTAAGCAGCAAGACCAAGGGCTCCTCTAGGACACAGGTCTTCTAGGAACCCCTCGTCTAACTAAAGACTATGCTGACAGCACTCTCCAAAGAAGCTACAATTAAAAACAGTGAAATTTAAAACAACAGTGAGACTTGGAAATGTTTGACACTCCCTGCTCACCTGGCATGTGCAGAATAAAGCCACTTTGAAAACCTTTGGGCAGTGCCAACAAAAGAGGAAAACTAATTACAGACCGAACCATTCCACTCTTAGGCTCATATCCTACAGAAACACATATAGGTATTCACCCAAACTTTGGTGCATCGATTTTCACAGAGGCACTGTTCTTGGAAGTCCCAAACAGCAAACGATGAAAATGCCTTCAGTGTAGACTCAATGATGGAGGAATTCTAGAGTCATTCAACAGCAGCAACAGAATGGACACACTACAGTCACATGTAAAGAAAGGGATGGATCCAACAGACACGGAGCAAAAGACACTGTGGGGATGGAGTGCACACAGAATTACTTCACCTGTATTGACTTCAAAACTAGGTCAAAGTTACTAGGTAAGACATGGCTGGACAGGCAGTTACTTTCTGGAAGACCTAGGCAGAAAAGGAGTTGGGGCACCACACTAGGAGTGGTTTTTAGAATGGTTGATATTTTCATGGAAATTTATCAAGCTGTTCACTTAACCTTAATGTTTTTCTCTATGTGTGATATGCTTCAGTTGAGAAAAAAAGTTCCTAGGGTTGGGGAGATGGCCTAGTGGCTAAGCGTGTAGGCTATGGAGAAACGAAGACCTTATTGAAGAGTTAGACTCTTCAATAGCCAAGTAAAAGCCACAAATGCCCGTGTATGGCTGTAATCCCAGCATTGGCAGGAGTGTGGGGATGGCAGAGACAATGAGATCACCAGATTCATGACACACCACCCTAGACAAAAGTCTGACCTCACAAGGCAAAGAGCAATTGAGGAAACATCCCAAACCCCTGCCATGGCCTCTGCATGTGTACACATGGGCATATACACACTCACATACACACTCCAGACACTTACATGCTTATGCCACATACCTATCCTATATCCCCACACACAGTTCCTAAAATTAATGGTTCATACAAAAGATGTGTGAAGAGAAGACAATAATACAAACATGATATCAAAAAAGGTAAGGTCTTTCATTTTTCTACTAAACTCATGTGTCAAAGTTCAAACCTTTTCACTTTGATTTAGAAAAAAATGTAAATTATGGAGAAAATGACTGAAAACATAGATTTATACCCAAGGACATTAACAATAAATTCAGTCTGAGTTTATATTTCTATGTCTTGACCAAGTAGCTATTGGTTGTATGAAGCCACCAGGGCTAGACAGATGATTTAAAATACATTTATTTTATGGTTAATCTCCTTATTTTAATGTATGTTGGATGGTTTCATAATATGCTTTGTATATTAACAGAGGATAGAATATAAGTGTGAAGTTTATATATAAATATCAAGTATTATTGGTGCTTATCAAGACTCCTGTAGTTTAAACAAAAACCCTTATCTAGCAGAATGGGTATAAATATACCATCTTATCTCTGAGGGAAAGGGCTTCAGGGAACTGCAATTCTCTAGAAATTTCCTGGTTTTAGAATATCGGTAAGCCTCCAATAAGGAAGATACTAGACTCGGTCCAGGAAATCTTTAGATTTTCAGTTTTTCTTTACTTGTGAAAACATGGCTGAAGGAGGACGTTAAATTTAACTCCATCTCCCTTTGAAGCTGAAGAAATAGTCTGGAAAGAGGATTTCTGTCACAGCCCTGAGTTCCCACTGGCATCTTGATAAAGGCCAACAAAGGGGACCCAGCAGCTCACAACTCAGCCAGACAAGCAATTAACAAGGAAGGCGCAAACCAAACCCTCCTGTTCAATGGGAGGGACAGAACGGAGTCTGACCCTGTGGCCCTGTCTGGATAAACAAAAGCTTGTTTGGTCTGGAGCTGGTGGGGGTTCAACAGCTGAGCTGGAGAGATTGACCAGCAATCACACCAACTCTCACAAGCACCTGCTTTCCTCTTCCCTGTATGTGTTTATGTGAGTGTGCATGTGTGCGTTCTGTGTGCAAGTGTGGTGCCTACGTGTGGCATGCATATGGAAGCCAGAGGACTATCTGAGGTGCCCTTCCTCAGATGTTGTGACTCAGGTGCCATCCATCTTGAGTTTCCAGGCAGGGTTTCTCACTAGGTCTGAGCTTACCATTAAGGCTAGACCCTAGCCCTGGGGATGCACTGCCTCTACTGTCCGACACTGGAATTACAAGCACTCACCACCACATCCACTTTTTAACATAAGTCTTGGTTCCCTTGTTTGTAAGGTAAGCACTTTACCTATGATTTATCTCCCTAGCCCCTGTTCCTGTTTGATTGATCAGCCTTGTTTCCACAGATGCGCTCACATGTACAATCTATGGCAGAGCCTTCTAGACCTGTGAGAGAGATGCTATAGTTCACAAAGTTGCATCATTGAGTATCCTGTAAGTGGACATATGAAGTCAGAACTATGTACACACATCCATGAAACCCAAACTTCCCCCACCCCTGTTATTTCCTATCCTGGCCAATTGTGCATTGATTATTGCTTTCTTAAAATTAAAATATAATCATGTCATTTCCTTTTATCCCCTTTATTTTTCTTCAACTCTTCCTATGAACTCAACCCCTACTACCTCTCAAATTCCTACCCTTATCTTCTTTACTTGTTATTCACACACACACACACACACACACACACACACACACACACACAACTATGATTATATAAATACAACCTACTGAGTCCATCAGTGTTGCTTGCATGGACATGATTTCAGGGTTACCCAGTTGGTATCAGATAATCCGTTAGGGAGCCCCTCACTGGGAGAAGACTAACCCACTCTCACCATTCCTTAGTTGTCTGTGGTTCTTTGTCTAGGGGTGGGATTTAAGATATTCCCCTTTCTATATTAGGGTGACTATTAGACTTACCTTTGCCTTCACTGGGTTCCAGTTCCTACAGCTTCCCCATGTCACAGTGAAACATACACACTTTATTGCCTCAAGAAGGAAAAACAGTATTTTTAAAAGAAAGCTGGGTATGGAGGAAATGCAGTTTTGGGCTTTCCTTCCGATGGGCTTCAGTTCTCAGTCTGTCCAGTAAAGGCCCATTAGAGATGAAGTTGGAATTGAAGAGAGGCTTTTTAGGCTAGCTTAGGTGGGCAGCACTTTCATTGGGCCAAACAAGGTAAAAAGATGAAGGATGGAGGCCAGGCTCTCCTGTCAGCAGAAGCCATAGAGAAGTTTTCTATAAAAGAAAATGCTCCCCAGCCAGGACGTAGGGCTGAACTTGGAGAAGAAGGCAGAAGAGGGGCACTAGGACTTGTTAACTAAAACTCTCAGCTGGGAAAGCTCTAAAATGAGGGTCCTGCAGAATGTAGGCACACAACAGACAGTTCTCCTGGCCTGGAGCTCATCCTTAGTTATAGATCACTGCAGCCGTGTCAAAAGTCAAGTGTATCTTGTACAGCAGTCCTTGGTAAGATGTGGCTGTCACTTCTGACAACTCCTTACTTATTTTTAATGGAGGCAAGGTCAGCAAAGTAAATGAGAGAACAGTTAGTTTTGAGTGGGCCAAGGTTCTTGCTGACTCTAGTGTACTCCTAAGAAAGGGCTGCCAACCTGTAAGGGAATAGGCACCCTGGTTCTTAGGCATCTACTCAGGGTCCCAAGCCGATAAGCTTTCCCTAGAGGACTGGTGCCCTTCGTTGGGGATAGCATGGGGACACATGTAACCTTCCTAATATCATTATATACCATCTAGGGTGGTAGATAGTACTCATCTTCCTGCCACCTGCCGGTGCATGGCCATTGCCATTTACAACTCCAGGAAACCGATATTACTTCCTGATTCAGAACAGTGGGTGTTAAGTTGCTTTCTCTGATATAATGTGCAGGGTTGGGGACAGAGGGAGTCAAGGACTTCATGCTCAACACCCACTTCACCGACATCTCCCAGCTCACTCTGTTGTTTTCCATTTTGGACATCCACCTAAGCTTTTGTTTGAAACAAGGAATCTTCAGTGAAAGAAGAAATTGTTTGAAAACCACTACTTTGGCTGGGTGGGGGGCGAGGAATAATATTAGGAGGAACCCTTATAGGGACTTCAATGGGGATCTTAAAGAGTGGAATTGCCTTGCCAATGGCAGTGCCTCACTGGGCCTTCCAAAGGTGGAGGCCAGGCTGTGACCTTGTCACTTCAATGAATACTCCTGTGGCAGCTCAGTGGTCTTAAGGCAAAGCCCTTCCTCAGGTTGCTAAAATGTAGTGCGAAACAGGAAGCAACCTTCTGTATAAAGGAATGTGTGGTGTCTGTGACCTGGAGGTGCTCCCTCCCTGGTTCCTAGCCATACCTCGCATGCCACACACACTTTGTGGCTGTATGAATACCCCCCACCCCCATCGATGTGTGTGACTTCACTGGGTTGTGCTGGAATGCATAGGAAGTCACAATGTAGTTTGTGACACTTATTCCTAGATGTCATGTCGCTAGGATGATAAAATCTATGACCACTGTCCATGTAAAGTGGCTGTTGTAGGACCTACAGAATGTCCATAGATAGGTGTCATTCCACAAGGTGGGAAGAACCAGAGAAAAATCCCAGGAGGCATGAGAGAGCAGGGACTTGATAAATGTATCCAGGAGTCTGGTTTGCCTGAGCTCACAATGAGGGAGCCTGCAAGGACAGACAGGAGAAGGATGCATGGACCTTAGTGGGTCTGGCTGCCCCTTGTAACATGAATAGTAAAATCCCAGAGACAGATACTGAGGTTCAAGCTGAAGACCAGAGAAGCAAAGCAGCCAAGCCACTAGCTCTTACCCCTCCTCAGATTGAAAGGGTGATTCTGGCTCCAGGAATCCGTACCATGCCTGGAAACTAATTGCATAAGACTGTTCCTATCTTATACACTTCAAGTGCTGGGGTTAAAGGCATGCACTCTGTTTCTCTTTTAGACTGATTCACTCTCATGCAACCCTGGGTGGCCTTGAACTCACAGAGCTCCATCTGCCTCTCTTTCCTATGTCCTGCGATTAAAGGTGTGTGCCACCACTGCCCAGCTTCTATGGCTGTGACTAGCTTTGCGTTCTGATATACAGTGGCTTTAGTAAATCATAAACAATATATCACCACAGGCCCCTTTCTTGCTGTGCAGGGAGCCTGCAAAGGTAGCCTGTAGCCAGAAACAATGGGAATGCATGGTAGTTGAGCCACGGAGAAAAAAAGGACCAAACTAGTGGGAAAGGAACCCTCTTATCCTGGAGGTCAGACATTTGAGCCATCTTGCCCCAGCCCACTCACTTACATGGTAGCCTGTCATTGTGAGGAATGTGGCTCTTTCTCCCTCTGGGATAGGTCACCACTTCCTGGACCTATAATGGCTTCCAGGGCTATTTTTGGCGATCCCAGGCCAGTGCCTGAGAAAAGGCACAGCTGCAAGGCACTCCCCACCCCCAGTAGGACTTGTTATTCCAAGAGGGCTGGGTCATTTTCTGTGCATGAATTACGGTTACCTGGACACAAGAGCAAGGGAAGGGGAAATTGCCATGTACCCTGACTTTCCCAGGCCTGGGAAAAGTAAAGAAGTGCCTTTGTTCTGTTTGTGTGGAAACAAACATGCCTTGGTATCTATGGGGTGTGGACCAGAGCACTGGGGGTACACTCAAATGCCAGCAAATTCAGTCTGCCCTGTACATCACAATAAAAGCTAGGCAGGGCTTGACTTCCTATAGAAACAAAAGACACCTAGGCCTGGAAGCATGTTCAGAAATACCCCATTCCATACAGGAAGTGAGAAACTCACGGATACTAACTTCTACCCAGTTCAGTTCCCTCTCTCCCTTCTGTCTCCCTATCCATCCATTCACCCTCCTGCTGAAAGGCCTTTAAATCTCTCAGTTCTCTCTGCCCCAAGTTCTTGCCTATGAACTGCCTCCTCAGAACTGGGGCCACCAATGACTAAGTACTCACTCACTGGCAGAACAAGTCCTGGTCTTGATTTTTTTGTGCCCAGTGTCAGAGTAAATGTCTAGGGAAAGGAAGAGCAGATGAGGGAATCAAAATCCATCTGAGTGGTGTGTTCTCTGGCAGCCACCTTCTGAGAACTGTGTACATAACCACAGCTGTCTGAGAACAGCTAGGGCTGAGAGGCCAGGCCAGAAAAGCAGTAATTGGGTAAAAAGGGAGTCAGTTAGGTTGAAAGACGTGGGCAGACCACTTTCATTTGGATTTTCCTTCAGAGGGAGCATCTATAGGCATCCTGTGCATGATAACTGAGCTTGTTTCCCCAGCAAAATGTGTCTTGAGTTTGCTTCCTCTGTGCCAGCAGAATCTGGTAGAACTCTGTGGCAGGGGTCTGGCAGGCCATTATCATTTGCACCGTCTGGTGCAGCTAGAGCTGATGTATGCTACCACCCTCACCAATTATTTGCACCTGAGAAATTAATAACTGTAGCATGGAAGATAAAAATTACAGTGTTCTCACTGGGGGAGAGATGCTGTGCTAAACATTGCTGCTTATCACTCTGAATAGTGACAACGGGTCTGGAAGATGGATGCCATACTGTATTTGCATTTAGAGGTCATTCCTCAAGGTCACACAGCTACTGTGACGGAGCAGTGATGGAAATACCGGGCACTGACCTGTTGCTCTGCAGAGCCATTTCTTTGGTGAATGGTCGGGCACACTCATTGGAGACAATGTTAGAGTAAAAGTCACACTGAGGGTCTACCAGCTGCTCGGCATTCTACTGGATGATTTATTTACATATGGAAACTCACCCAGATCCTGCAGATGAAGCAGCCTAGCTCAGAGTGTTTGAAGTGAGGAGTGACAACTAGTTCAAGGGCTGAGAATGGAGGATGGCAGTCCAATCCCAGTAACTAATGAGAATACACATACTGAGATGGGGTTGTAGGCCCAACTGTGGGGCAAACTAGATAATGGCCAGCTTTTATTTTATTTATTTGTTTGTTTGTTTATTTATTTATTTATTCATTCATTCTATAAAGGTCTAAGGAGTCAATGGGACTTGGTTCATGGGCCAAATTCATATTCTGATGACCAGAAACTAGGTGATAAGGACATTTTTGAAGGTTAAATACATTGCAACTCCTGTTCTTTTTAAAAATTTATTCTTGGGGCTGGAGAGGAGGATTAGTAGTAAAGAGCACTGACTGATCTCCCATAGGACCTGGGTTCAATTACCAAAATCCTCCTGGCAGCTCATAACTGTCTGTAACTCCAGTTCTTTTACATTTATTCATTTATGAGGGTAGGCATGCATGTATGTAGAGGTCAGAGGATAGCCTGTAGGAATCAAATAGCTCCTTCTACTAAGCGGATGCTAGGGATCCAACTCAAGTAGGGTGCTTTCACACACTGAGACCTTTTGCTGGCCCTGAAACCTCTGGCTTTTTGTTTGTTTGTTCCTTTGTTTTGTTTAAGATAAATTTATTTATACATGTATGGGTGTTTTCCTGCATGTACATCATGCACCATGTGACAGCAGTGCCCATGGAGGCCAGAAGATGGCACTGGATCCTCTGGAACTGGAGTTCCAGGCACTAGTGAGCCTCTGTGTGGGTGGTGGGAATCAACCTGGGTCCCTGAAGGAGCAGCCAGTGCGCTTACCTTTCAGGCTGTCTTTCAGGCTCCCATGATGTTCTGAAAATTGGCTTTCATGTATGAACCTGTTCTCAACTTCTTCATCTTGATTGATTTTGGTCCTGTTCTTTTCTTTCCCTACTTTTGAAATAGGGCCCTTACACTGTAGCCCAGAATGAGCTGAAACTCACTGCATAATTCAGGCTGACCTTGACCTCTCAATAATTCTCCTGCCTTAGCTGGGCTCTCATTCATAACTTCTGAGAGCTCCTTTTGTTCTATGAATTTCCAACCACCACCACATTCTGTCAAAAGGCAAAAGTGGGTCATTATGAAAATCAGCTCCATGGGAAATCTTTAAGGTACACACAACATTTCTAGTGGAAGCAATAAGGAAAAATATTCCCACTAAAGGAGAAAAGGGTCACACATTCACACTCTAGCCTCTAAATGCATAACAAAGGCTAAGTATACATTGACACCCAAGTTCCTTGCTCCTCTCTACAATGGGAACTAAAGCTTAGGCCACTTGTTGCTTTGGATATGCAAGACAGCCAGAGTCTCTTTTTAAGATGCATGTGATAAGAAGCCAAGGTTTTCATACCAAAAGGCCTCCCACATATCGACAGGGAGATTTTTCCCTTCTGTGGGTGACAGACATTGACACCCAGCTCATATGCTCTGAAGAATAAAAGAGTTTCTAGTTCATGGAAGAAGGACCTAAATTACTGGAACTGTAGAAAAATTACTGGATTGGGGAAAATGCAGCTTTATAAGCAGCAATGGAGGACAGAGTTGGCAGAACTGTCACTTTCAGGTAAGGAAAAAAAAATCACTGGGGAAATGGATTTATGGGTTAACTTTTGACTGATGGCTTCCTGGCAAATGAATTTTCTAGTCTGGAAAGAAGTCTAAAAAAATTTCCTAGGAATGAGTGACAGAAAAAAACAAAACAAAACAAAACAGAATGAGTAAGAAGTACAAGGTTGCATCTGCTTTGGAAATGATCTTGCTTTTTACCTTACTCAAGAATTGACGTATAGATCACCAATGTCTGAATCTATATTGAACTCTTGCTAGGTGTCACTAGGTGCTTCACCTCCCAGAAGGTTTAGGGAAACAACGGTGACAAAGATAAAAGTTATAGCACCTTGTACTTAAAGAGTTCAATGAGATCACTGATAACCTCTGTCATTTTTTTTTTTTTTTTTTTAAGTTCTTACATGAATGCTTAAGTGGAGATGACCTGCACACTGACCTTTGCTTACTAAGGTACATTCTCCACATTCTTTTTCTTCCTAGTAATTCCCAATTTACTGAGAAAACTGGCTTTTCTTTGGGCTGCCAGGAGATGACACCTGTAAGTTACTACACCAAAGAATGCACAATGATCTTGTCAAATAACTCCTTCATTTCTTTCAATTAGCCACTGGGTATGGCTGGGGATCATCAATTTGAGTCAACACCATGCAGCTGGACCTTTTTACCCATCTCCAGTAAGGTGATAGTCAGGAATTGCTTAATTGACAGAACACTAAAGGCAGTTCCATCTGTCCATCTGTCCATCCATCCATCCATCCATTCATCCATCCATCTATTCATCTATTCATCCATGAATAGATGTCCATCCATGCATCCATTTTCCATCAACACATTCACTCATTTTTTCTTTCTTTACATGTATTTGTGGTGTGGTATATGTACATATTTGGATGTATGTAACATGCATGTGACTGCATGTGTTTATGTGCAGGTGCATATTCACATGTGTGTGCATATGTGCGGAGTTCCTTGGCTGCTAATGGGAACCTTACATGATTGTCTTTCCACCTTATCAATAAGACGGAGTCTCTTAATCAAACCCAACTCTACCTGATATGTCCAGTCTCACTTGCTCTGAGGATATTCTCCCTCTATCTTTTAAGGCTGGAATTACAACCGGTTGTTACAATGGAATTCACATTGTTTAGCCACTGAGCCCTAACTCCCTATCCTTCACATTTTTAACTGTTATAAAATATACATAAAATTTCTCTCATGGCTGTTTTATGTATATGATGATGAACAACTATGACTATTATGAACAGTTTCCAAAGCTGAATAAGAATGCCCCAAATCTATTAGACTGTCACACCCAAACCCATCTCCCTAGGCCCTGGCAATCTTACTGTATTCTGTGACTATGGAGTTGCCTATCTGACCACTTCCTATAACCAGTGTCACATAGCACTTGTGGCTGTCTTTTCCCCCCATTCATTCGGTATAATGTTTTTAAGGTTTCACCCATGTTGAAGCAAATATGAATGATTCATTCTTGTGTATGGCTTATGATATGCCATTGGTGGATATAATATATCATGTTTATGCTCTCATCCAGTGATGGGCTTTTGATCCCTTCCTACCCTTGAACTGATATGAAGAGCTCTTCTATGAATGTTCATGTTAACTTTTGGCTTGAATGCCTATTTTGAATACTTTGAAAAACATATCAATTTATTGATCCTGTTTGGGGGAGGATTTGAATCCAGGCTTTTCTAGATCTACTACTGAGCTGCACTTTTAACCCCATTATTTCTGTACAGTCATTTTAAAACTTCTGTTGTATATCAGACATACTGCTTACAAAGGTGGATGGATGGGAATGTTATTAGAAAAGCAATCAAACATGGTTTCTGCCCCCAAGAGTTGAGGTTGTACAAAGTAGAATCAGTAGAAAAACACTAGCCACAGGGTACCACTGGCTGCTGGGCTGCTCTGCACGCCCACTGGGCAACAGGGGCTTCATGTTCCCCTTATTTAATTCTTACATGAAACCTCTTCAGAGAAATTTCTAACATCAGTTTTGGGATCAGAGTACTAAGGGCATAACATGAATTGATCTGAATTTTAAAGTGGGACTACAGAAAAGTCCTCAGAAAAGACCAGGCAGAAGCATGAAGCAAACAGCTGAGATACCTAGAGCCAAAGGCATTGAAGAAAACATTGAAGGAGAGTGTTGAGGTAGGTGTAAACGGGAGAACCCTTGAGATACATCCAAGGAAAGAGGGCCAGAGAGTAGCTCAAAGAGAGGCTTGGAGGATGGCATTGAAATGAGACAGGTCAACCACATCAAGGGCAGGGATATCTAGGTGAGCACTGGCAAGCTTGTCTACTATGGTTAAGGAGCATAGCTACAGAAAATGGCAGCCCTTGCCTGCTGGAATGCTACACCAGCACGCATACACTGAGGCAGGGCCAGGTGGACATGGGCAAAGCCACAGGGGCAGAGAGGGAGATTGCTTTGCAAAGTCAAACTGGAAAAGTAATGGGCAGGGGTAAGAGATAGAGTTTTCCAGGTGTTGGTAGCATATGCCTCTAATCCCAGCACTCAAGAGGCCGAGGCAGGCAGGTATTTGTGAGTTCAAGGCCAGCAAGTTCCAGAACAGCCAGAGCTACATAATGAAACCCTATCTCAAAAAACAAAACAAAAAAACAAACAACAACAACAAACCAACCAACAAAACGGAGAGTAAGATGAGAATGAGAGGGGGAGAGGAGAAAAAGATTCTGATTGACTCTTTCTTCCTTTTTGTTTTTTTTTTTGTTGTTGTTGTTTGGTTTGTTTTTTGTGCAATCCAGGGTTTCTTTGGGTAGCCCTGGCTCTCCTAGAACTCGCTCTGTAGATCAGGCTGGCCTCAAACTCATAGGGATCCACCTGTCTCTGCCTCCCAAGTGCTGGGATTAAAGGTGTGTAGTCCCAGGGCCCAGCTCTGATTGGCACATTGTACTGTGACAGAGCAGGAGAAAAGCTAAGGACCTAAGGACCATGGGGAAAGAGCAAGGTGGGGATGAAAGCCAGGTTGTGGAAGTCAAGCCTGGAGCAGGAAGAAGAGTGACTTCCTGCAAAAATGAGCAATCAACAGATGGATATGTGCTCACACCTAGGTGCACTTGGGGCCAAAGAAGTAGGCCAGGGACAAGGCATATCCCCTCAGGGAAGCCCAGGGCAGGCTGACCTGGATATTCACTGCTTCATCCCAGGAAGAGACAAAGGTTGCATATTTACAGGAAGGAATGACCTAGGGCAAAGAAGTTTTCGCCAGGGTCAACTGATTACTAAGAGGTGAAGAAACACCAAAGTTTTCTCAGACTCTAAAGAATCCAGAAAATATATCACTCAAGTGTATCAACTAGGAAACTTTTTAAGGCCATATTCCAGCTCTCTGATAATCTAAATTAAGAAATCCACCATGTGAAAGTGCTGTTATGCTATCATAGGCATAGGACAATGACATTATTGGATTATGAACAGTATGAAGGGCCAGTGAGATGGCTCCATGAGTAAAGATGCTTGCTGCCAAGCCTGATGACGTGAGTTCAGTCCTGGGTCCCGTACGGTAAGAAGGAGAGAACTGACCTCTAAGGGCTATCATCTGACCTCCACATTCTCATCTTCACACATATATGTAAACTTGCACACAATGTGCGCGCACGCACACACACACACACACACACACACACACACACACACACACAATAAGTATAATAAAATACCTGAATACAAATAGCCATTTTGACTGTAGTTTAAAAGTCAATAGAAAAACCAAAAAGCTAGGAAAGAAATAGTCATGGAAAAATAATTATGTAATAAATTACTTGGTTTGTGTGGAACTACAGACTCTACAACTTCAGAACATATTAATAACTAGAAATTGGCAGGAACTAGAGGAGTTATACATTGATTTTGTTGCTGCTCCTCTCTGGTCTGGGATGCTAAAGAACAGAGGCATGCAGGGCAAGCAGATGTGGAGGTGGAAAGGCACGCTATGAGGGAAGGAAAAGGAGCCACATGGCTCCCCAGAGATTAAGGACACAGATGCTGAGAATGGTGCTGGACCCCAGAAGCCTACAAACACTTCCTGGTTTCCCAGAAAGGGTCCCTGTTGCTACTAGAACTCATGCCATGGAAGCTGATGGCCACTGAACTCCTAGGCTCCATCTAGCCCTTGAGAAAGACCCAAGAGCTTTAATGAACAGCACCCACACCCAAGTATGTGTAGTGACAGCTGGCTCACTGTGAGGCTAACCCTGAAATAGCATCCCCTTCCTCTCCTCTCCTCTCTGTTTACCACAACTTCCTGTGTCCTCTGCCCTTGTGTTCTGGGAGCCAAGAGCAGAGGACACTACATGTGTGAGGCATTGCTGGCTCATGCTAGAGGGGAGGTGTGGAAGATGGGCTGTGCACAGGCTGGTCCGCTGCAAAGGCATTGTAAAACAAATTTAAGCTCAGACCCAGAACAGGGCACTGTCTTTTCTTTTTCTTTTCTTTTTTTCCCCCACTGACTTACATGGGAACAGAGGCCATCACAAGCTGAGGCTGTATTTACTATGCTCCAGGCTCTGTTCCAGGCACTGTTTGCACTAAATCATTTCATCTCATAAATCATCTAGAATGCAGAACCACATACTCCCTTCTCATATGGAAATGTTCAAAACAGAGAAAGGAGGAGAATTGTCTAAGACTGTACAACAAAGGGATGGAGAAACTAGGGCAGGAACTCAGGCTTCAGCGCCAGAGCCAGAGCCTAGGCTTGGGTCAGAGAGACCTCTGTCAGAGAGCCCAGCAAGATCCCAAGTTCTCACTGAGCCATACACACTACACCTTGTCTTAGGGATTTTCACAGAAAGCTCTGAGTCCCCAGCCTGGCCTCTCAGGCTCAGGGAATCTGTCACTCATTGCTAATTTACCATCTACCTGTGCCTACTATCCTATGAGGACTCAACTTGCAGTCAGATTGCATCTTGTTTAATACAGAAAGTTTATAAGAAAAAGTTAGCCTGAAGCCAGGGAGTGATGACAGGCCAGAGGAAACACCTTTGCTGAGGTTTCTAGATCTACTGTGGAATTTTTCAGCACAGGAAATGTCATCGGAACCCACAGTGAAAGCATTATTCATGGCTGTCACAACACTCACTTGTCCTTTGGCCTGTCGACAGGCACCCTGGGCTGTGACCTCAGAGGGCCAACAGACAGACTTCCTTCAAGAAGCTGCTTCCACCTTAATCAGGGATTCTCAGTTCTAGCATTACTGATGTCATGGGCCTAATGGCTCTCCTTGTCCTATAGACAAGCAGTCCAAAAGGTTGTGGATATCACCAAATGTCCTCTGAGATACAAAGTCACTTGGTCGGAGACAATGTCTCAAGGAGCACTGTGTAACTCACAGCCCCTCATCCTGGATGGCACAGACCAGTGCTTTTCAATCTGTGGATCTTAACCTTCCTCCACTTGGGGAAGGTCACATATTAGGTATACTGCATATCAGATATTTGCATTATAATTCATAACAGAAGCAAAATTACAGGCTTTTTTGTTTTGTTTTTGTTTTTTGTTTTTTGTTTTTGTTTTGCAACTGGGTTTTTCTGTTTAACAGTCCTAGCTGTCCTGAAACTAGCTCTGTGGACCATGCTTGCCTCGAACTCACAGAGATACACTTGCCTTTGCCTCCCAAGTGCTGAGATTAAAGGCATGTGCCACCACAAGCTTGCAAAATTACAGTTATGAGGTAGCAATGAAATTAACTTTATGGTTGGTTCACTACAACATGAAGAACTATATTCAAGAGTCTTGGCATTAGGAAAGTTGAGAACCATTACATTAGACACTCAGGGAAAAACCCCTATTTCTGCTGTTTGATTTTTTTTCTTTTCAGTGTGATGGTTAGCATCTGCTCCCAACTTGACTGTATCTGACTCTCCCAGTACACAATCCTCTGAGTATGTCTGACATACTGAGTATGTTTTCCATGTTGACATGGGAAAACCAAGTCTATGTGAGCAGCACTATCCCACAGGCTGAGGCAAGTCCAGCTTTCCTCATTCATTCCCCTGCTTCCTGCCTGTGAATAGCTGCCTGAGTTCCTGCTGTGACTGCCCCACCACAATGGACTGCACCCTCAAACTGTGAGCCAAAATAAACCCTTTGTTCCTCAAGTCACTTCTGTGAGGCATTTTGTTATAGCAACAAGAATGTCAACCAATATACCCAGCAAGCCAATAACTAAAGATAACTGCATGCTTTGTTAACATGCTTAAATCTCTATTCTATCTCCTATTAGCTGTCTACCTGCTCACAGTTTGAGTGATCTCCCTATGGCTGGAGACCCACTGCATTGCCTCTCAGGAGAGGAACAAAATACAGGAATTAACACCCCACCTCCTACCCAGTACACGGTCCATTGCCCTTAATCTATACACAGTGGACCCTCAAGGGCCCAGGATGCACCAGGAATGGGACTGGAGGCTTGAGAGGATATATATAATTGACCTGGGCCTCTGCATTGAATCAGGCTTCACAGACTCAAGAAGTGCATCAAACTTCAGTAACAGACAGACAGAGGATTTCTCCAAAGTGTCTGAGTCTGTTTAGCTGCTACAGCAAATTACCACACATGGGTGGCTTATCAACCCAGTTTTATTTCTCATGGCCTTGGAGCTGGGAAATCCAAGGTCAAAACACTGGCAGATTCAGGGTCTGATGCAGGCCATTTGCTATGTCCTTGTAGGGTGGAAGTTATAAAGGCATTGGTCCCATTCCCAAGGATTTTACCACAGGGCTAATCACATTTTGAAGGTCCTTCTGAACCCTCACCTTAGGGGTTAGGATTTCAGTGTAAGAATATGAGGAAGCAAACATCCAGGCCACAATACCTGGTTTTCAGTGAAAGTCTAAGCTCTCATATTCACCCTCCAATAGGGCACAGAAGTGATGATCTTTCCACATGATTTCAGTCAAGTGCTCTCAAAAGCTGAAAACTTGACTTGTTCCTTCATCACTTTGTATAGTGAGTTCTCATCCTCTGAGGAGGCCATGCTCTGTAAAGTCATCATAAACCCTGACCTGGCCAGTGCTGGACCACTGTTCCTTGGGGAAATGCCAGGCACATTCTTCCAAGCTTTGGTCATGAGCATCTTGTGACATCCATCAATAAAGAACCTGGCCATACACACGCTACTGTTTAAAGACACATCACTTAACAGACAATGCTAGCTCATTAGTATTGGATTCAGGCCCATAGCCCGCCACTCACTCACATCTGACATGTATACTTTTCCCACAAGATACATCTCATGCTTTTTGAGCCTGGACACAACACACAGCATTTCTGCACAATGTGGGAGGGCCATGTTAAATAGCTAAAGCACTCACAAACCACCACAAATGGGCAAATTAGATATTAAAAAGATCACAGAAAGGACATGTGTTCATAACATCCTGCAGCGAGAAGGCACACTGTTGCCTTATTTGACCTCAGCTGGGAACACGAGCAATAGGAATGTAACTCAAAAAAAATCCATCATCCTGTTCATCTGCATTTTAGCTCATGGACAGATTTGTAGGCATAGACTCTATGAGTAATGAGGATAGAGTGTATGTGCCTATGCTTACACCTATGTAAGTATTCTTTGTCCTCCTCTTCTTCCCTCTCTCATCCCTCCTTCCCTCCCTCCTCTGTCTGTCTGTCTGTCTCTCTCTCTCTACACACACACACACACACACACACACACACACACCCCTGATGGTTGGACATAGATTTCTCGGGAGCTAAAACCCTGGCACTCCTACTAAAATCATCTCAAGCCTGGCAGTATGGAAGTTCTGGCCACACCTCTGGATGGGAAGGAAAGCTTCTGGATTTCTAGGAGGGAATTTTTGTTTCTACATGGTCTCCATCTATCCAAGATGGCCACTGTCTAGCTTAGACACTTAAAAGGTCATCTATGCCCTCAATATCTGTTTTGCCCTCAGAAGAAGCTGGAGGATTAATGGGGGAGAGGAACCACCTTTAAATAAAGAGACAAGGAAAGGGTTTCTTTCCTCTCCCGCTGAGATCCTTGTGGGTAATAGCCTGACGATTCCCCTCTTGTTTTAGTCCCCTCATCACAGGCTTGGCAAAAAATCATTTGAAGACTTCTGATTTCACATCACCTCTGCTTGGGTGTGGAGTGTAGGAAGGAGAGGAGACTGGCCGTATGCATCCCATCTGCCCCTTCCATCAACAGACACCCTTACAGCTTTGCTTCATCTCCAGCTGGTGATGAGGCCTGGGCTCCAGTCTTAGGGCCAGTTCCCCAGCTGAGGGTTCCATCACGGCTCTTGCTGTGTTATAAGCAGAGCCTTTGGCCAGGCTCCATACCCAAGGCTCAGGGTCAGACTTTGAAGAGGGTCTCAGGACCACTCTGAAGGCAGCTACTGTTCTTTCCCATGTTCCATAAAGGCCTTGTTCAGGACATGTTCCAAGCAGCTTTTCTCCAAGAAGCTCTGGAGTCTTTAAACATTATTAAAAAAGGCCATGGCCATTGGGTTATAAAGAATGAGAATAACAATAAATAGAATTAGAAATGCCAATAGTCTCCCATCCCATCTTGGAGATCAATGTCTTACAGTGGAACCATAAACTCAGTGTTGGTTCCTTAAGTGAAAATACATGGTGGATATAACAGACTACCACTTTCTTGTGGGAATCATTGAAAAGGCATTGTTTAGGAGACAGAGAAGTGGTCAATCCAGTTGATAAATAAACACACAAGTCAATGTAACTGTTTTTTTTTTCTTTTACCATTTTGGAGCTAAAAAGGTTTTCAGGGTAAGCAAACTATATATATACACATGCACACACACATAAATTCATACACACATGCATGCACATACACGCATATAGACACATACACATATAAACACATGCAAATACTCATAAAGAAGCCTACATACATACATAGATACATGCACATGTGCATACAAGTCTATTGACTTTTAGATAAAAGACAGCTAAGTGCTATACATCTTTGGTCAAATGTCACACTAGAAAATTTTAATACTTGAAGAAACTAATTATGAAGGTAGACATTAAATCTAACCATTACACCTAGTTTAAATATTCTCCTAGTCTGCAGCTCAGAGTGCTGGCCCTGTTCAGGTCCTAAAACTCAGTGTAGATCTGTGCTTAGTCTCTACCACCAGGAGACCATAGATGTAGCATAGCCTGTCATGGGGGGAATGGAGATTTACATTGAGAGAAGTAAGCAGGTAGTCTACAAGTAGCCAGAAGTCCTATGGAGCACCTCCATCAAAAAACAAATTGCAGAGATTGAACATTGAAGATAAATGTAGATTTGGGTAACGTACTTGGTAAAAAACAGTGACAGTACTAAGAAGACAAACATTTTACTCCTCAAAAACAATGAATTTTTAGTGTGCAGATAAGGCTCTGCCCCAATGGGATTCACTCACTTACTCATCCATTCTTCAGATATCTCCAGGCCACTTGTACATTCCTGGTGCTTTTCTGTGTGAATAATTCATGTGCAGACAAGACAAGGTTTACCATTCAGGGAAATGGGGAGAGATGCACAGGCCATTGATGCAACACCTTAAGCATCAGCAAAGGGTGAGGATGCTGCAGGCATAGCAGATTTGGACACGAGCCCTGTGTATACATAGTGTGGGGCAGTGGAGGCTTCCTAGAAGACAGGACCCAAGAGCTAACTCTACATAGAACACATGGGGTTTGTCAGATCCTCTGGGAGGAAGAAAGAGAAAGAAAGTTCTATGCATGTCATACTATCACCAAGTATGCACACTACTCTATGGGTGACCACAGTTAATTTGGTACCTCTGGTCAAGACACAAGGATACTCAATAGGTTGGGTAGTGTGTACACATGTGTTAATGTTGAGTTTATGTGTCTGCCTGTGTATCTTAGGAAGAATGTATCAACACTGCTAGTACTGAAAGCTAGGGTCCACCCTAGCTTCTTCATACTCTCTGGCTGGGGGCGGGGGTGGTGGCAAACGTTCCTCTGTAGCATCTAGATTTGGTGATTATTCATTATGGTGATTTAGAAGAGGCCTATTCTTCTTATCTACTGAGTAGGCATGATCAGCCAGAGGCAATGCACTGATCACAACCTCTCCAGAAAATCAGACATTGGACTCAAGTTCCATGAAATTCATACCATCAGAGCTCAGCAGAGTCTATCTGAGAGAAAGTTCACTGAGCTGGAAAGAACCCAGTTAACAGGCCAGGCAAACTATCCCCTGTGCCTTGCTGATCTTTGCAGGAAGAAAAGGAAGGTAAGGCAAAGAAGTCAGCTTTCCTGGTATCTGATTTAGGGCTCAAATTCAAGCACACTGTCTTCTCTGTGGAACACTGGGGTTATTTCCTCTGAGAAATGAGCAATGCACTGCACTGTGATTGACAGGCAGTGAGTGCTGAGCTAGGCACTGGACTCTGATGGACAGGAAGTGATGGCCTGGGCACTTCATACAATGATCAGACAGGAATGAAGAAACTGCCCAAAGCATCTGAACAAATTAACCAATGAGGATGAAAACAAGATGCAAGTGTTCCAAGCCACCTTGCAACTCTGTGGAGAGTTGGGGGAGAAGGGTAGAGGAGCCCTCCTCTTCATGTAACTGTCCGAGGCTGTGCCCATGAGAATTCTCGACAGTGAATGAAGCGGGAAGAGAGCAGGAAGAGAGAGTTTTATACCAGTGAGATCTAAGAGGTGGCTAGAGAAAGTGATCCAAGTCTTCAATCATGCCACTATGTCATAGCACCCCCCAGATAGTAGGCTGGCTGACAACAGTCCATCTCTAAACTTTGCTTTTGATATTTGACACATGGGGGTGTGTCTGGATATTTGATACAAGATAGGCACCAGGACCTAGGAAAGTAACAGAAACAACCAGGACAAAATAATCAATCCATCTGTAAAATAGGTTCAACTGATTTCCTGTGCGTTTACCTAAAATAAATGTGATTCATTCATTAAGATGCTATGGGTATGGGCGTGTTTATATGTGCAAATGGTATGTGTATGTAGGTGCACTTACATATTATCTATATAGAAACCAAAGGACAACCTTAAGTGTTGTGCTTCAGAAGCCAGCTTGTCCATTGAGACAAGGTCTCCCATTGCCTGGTGCTCATGAAGTAGCTAGGCTGACTGAGCAAGGAGCCCTGGGACTTTGCCCAACTCTGCCTCCCTGGGATTAAAAGTACATGCCACCTATATTTTTAACTTGGGTTCTAGAGATCAAACATGAGTCCTTTTGCCTGCAAAGCAAATACTCTATAAACTGAGCTACCTCTCCAACCTTTGTGTAGATTATCCTTGTATGTAAAATGCTATCTGCAACATGAGACATATCTAGGTCATATCCCCAAATCAGACTTGTGGACTTGGGAAGGAAGGAACATGTTATCCAAAGAAAAAGGCCACACTGGAGTGCATATTCTGCCTCAAATCACACACAAAATGGGGGCTACCTGCATTCTCTAGATTAACCTATAGCATAGCTCAGTTCTGTGCAGAGCAATTAAGCTGGCAACTATACTCTCTGCCTCCTTACTTTTCTGCGATATATTTAGATTGATGAAAACCTCTTTGTTGCTTGGGATTTTTATTAGATTTAAAATAAATACCTGAGTAAGAACTTCCTGGCTTTATTTGAACATAAATTTCTATCATCTAATGATTTATAAGTACTTATTGTTTTACTTTTAAAGTTATTTTAGAGAGAGAGAGAGAGAGAGTGTGTGTGTGTGTGTGTGTGTGTGTGTGTGTGTGTGTATTCCCATGTGCATGCACAGGCACACATGTGAGTGCATGTGCCTTCAGTGTCCAGAAGAGGTCATTGGATCTCTGGAGTTGAACTTACAGGCAGTTGTGAGCCACTTGATGTAGGTGCTGGGAACCAACTCAAGTCCTCTGCAATATCAGAACAAGCTCTTAATGGTTAATCCATCTCTCCAGCCCTACAAAATACCAGCCCTACAGATAAAGGTACTTATAGATCAGAGTTCACTCCTTCCAGACATTTACAAAGATAGTTTTAATACTCTTTATAAAGTAATTAAAAGCTGAGTCCAAAACCACAACTTATATCCTAGCTTCCTTGCTGTCCAAAAAGGGTTGTGTGTACAAGGCTTTTGGAAGTTAAACACCATATAGAATGTGGCATTACAGCCAAAGCACCACACAGAACCAACTGGTGCTTACATTCTACCAGTTTCCAGCTCATCATTTTGCCTAGAGAGGAAACCCTTTCTTGCCATGCACACTACCAGCTGTTGGGTTTATCAAGTATACCACCCACACCCAGGCTTGGATGCCTTCCTTCTCATGTGCCAGGTTAAATGGGACCTGAGGCTGTTACTGCTCCCTGGGGCCCCATTCAGTTTAATGTTCTTAGGAATTGCCTTTAAAAAGCATATATCAGCATCTAATGATGCAAGGCAGACCTGAGCCTATGGAATTAGGGTGCTGGATAATGTACTCTTATGGGGTTATATTCATAACTGCTCAGAAATGCAAGTTTTCAAAACTCTTTCTGTGTGGGGTGCACACTTTTTCTAGGGTGCATATGTAGAGATCAGTGAAAAAGCTCCTGTCAGCCCATCTTCCATGCTATTCAAGAGACAGGGTCTTTTGTTGTTTGCTGCTGTGCACTCCAGGCAAGCTGAGGGTTTTCCTGTTTCTGCCTACCATCTCACTGTACAAATGTTGGGATTGCAGACATATTGCTGCCACATCTGTCATTATGCGGGCTCTGGGGAACTCAGGTCCCCATGCTTGCAGAAAGTGCTTCACCTACAGAATCATCTCCTCAAGACCCCAGAACTGCAAATCTTGACCAAGTTCTTGCAGATTTTCTGCCTCAGGCACATGGTGAAGCTCCTGGAGACATATTGGCACCAACCTGAACAGAAGCCATTAGAATTCTCTTTAGCTTAAAGTCTGGGTTGCTGGCTCCTGACTACCCTGGCTAGGAACTTCTATTTGCTTAGGCATCAGAACTGGACTGGCCAGTACAAAGCCTGAAGTCCCCTTTTTTCTTTGTCCCCAATCTGTCATGAAGCAAACATGCCCTGACCTCATCCCAGCCCTGGGTGCAGCCACCGTGCAGGCAGGACTGCCAGTCCAAATGTCTGCCTCTGTCTGGGTCATTTTTCAACCTATCTCAACTCCAACCCTGTTGCTTCGGATCAGAGATGCCCATAATTAGCCAGGCACAAACACCCTGCGGCTGCCAAAGTGACGAGGCTCCGATGCCTTCTGGGTGACTCACTGGATGAACCGGGAGGGATAAAACACACAGACTCTAAGCAGGGCTGCAGAACACATAGAACAAGCAGCCATTGCAAAATCCCCTCTGGGGCTTCAATGATATGAGTTTTTCTCCCTGATTCAACTAGGGTATGGGCTGAAATAGAAGCATCCTGGACAAGATGACCTCAAATGGCTAGATGTCTTCCTTCCCTCTGCCTCCAGAGGAGGAATTTGGAGATATGCCCTAGACATTTACAAGCACTGGCCCCACACCCTACTCACTTGCCACAATCTGTATTTTCCTGTAAGGAAATCATTCCCTCTCTCCTCTGTACTTCTCTAGCAGGGCCTCCCCCAGGCCAAGACCATCAATTCCCACTGCTCACAAGAAGCTGGCCAGGATTGGCAACGTTAAGGCCAGCAACACAGCCAAAGAAAATAAACCAAGTGGAGAAGGGAGCCTGGATCCTGTTGTACAACGGGATCAGTGGGTGAAGTGCAAAGGCCTTGGTGGCCCATGTGAGACTGCGGATCACCCCAGAGTGCGTCATGAGGCCCTGGCAGGGTATAAAAGTCCTCCGGTACACTCATCAGACACTCATTCTCCAGGGATCTGTGTTGTCATCAAGGCTTCCATGAGGAGCTGAAGACTGGCTGTAGGGTATTGTGTTGTGTTGTATTGTATTGTATTGTATTGTATTGTATTGTATTGTATTGTACTTCACAACTCTTTCCAAAACACCGAAGACTCTGCCACCCATTTGGTGACCTTTTCAACCTTCTCTATTCAACCGTCCCACTGCCATTGAGGACACAAGGTTCCAGTGCATCCTCCATCATAGTAGCCATGACACCAACATACACAAGAGTCATCTGGCTTCTGGGCACACTCCATTCCTCATGAAGAGCAAGCACAGAGTCAAGTATGGGATGAGCCTGAGCATGCTGGATTCTAGACTGGCACTAGTGCCCAGGCCCACGCTATGCCATAGGGAAGTTACTAGCATTTCTTGCTTTCCATGCCTTCACCTGCAATTTGGGAATCAGAGGGAAGAATTTCTAAGAAATGCTCTGAAGTTCCTGAGAAACTCTGGGTATGGTGCATTGACACTGACTCACTGGGCCAAAGGCTGGCAGGCACTGTAGCTCAAACCTGCTGCTTTCTGAACTCATGGGTTTGGTACTATACCCACAATTCCAGGTTTGGTCATAGGACCAAGCTCTGGCTACTGAGATGCAAGAGGCAGTATCTGTGCCACTTGTGGCCTGGTTCTTGTGACTTCCCATACCCCTGATGCAAACAAACACAGCGGTCTCAGAAGTAGTGTCCTATTGACAATGGCAACTCCCATAAGGCAAGAGCCACCACTAGTGGAGGGCAGCCCGTGGATTCGCCAAACCTATTCTGGACTTCACCTGGGCATAAAATATATAAAATATACATTTTAGCAACTGTGTGGACTTGCCTTGTTACAGCAGTTGCCAGTACCCATACTAAAAAGAGGAGACAATATGAGACACTACTGAAAATTATTCCTAAAACTGACCAAAACCAACCATTTACAAACAACAGGGCTACTGTTCCTAGTTTTAGAGTTCAGATGATGACTCTGAGCTTATGTGACTGATGGGATGTTCTAGGTAAGTTTGTCATCCCAAAGAGTTTTCTGGAACCACCACATGTTCCCTTTGCCTGAACTTTCTTTGACACATGACAAACAAGCAGAGTCCTTTGCCCATGGTGAACTGCCACTGTGTTAAAATCCCTCTGCACATCTCACATCTGACCCAAGGCAGCGAGGGTGCTGTTCTCATTGTTCAGTCTTCCCATCAGGGCAGTCCTCCCTCAGTGTGAGACCCTCACTCCAGGACCCACTGGGTATACTGTTAGGAAGGAGGGCACTGGCCAGCCTGAGATGGACTCATCAAATGCCATCTGGCATCTGCCCCAGGTCTGTGATCTCCCCCAAGCCATTTCTACCTCATGTGCCTCCACTCCCTCCTTGCTTTGCTGACCAAGTGTCCTCCACAGTTTGGGGCAGTTTCCCATGCTGCCTGTTTCCCTTTTTTACACCACAGGAAATGCTTGTTCCACAGCCCTTAAAATTTCCACTCCGGGGTCACTGGTTGCTACATCCCATTTCACTTCCTGCTGCACTCTGGTGTCTTTTGGGAATATCCAGATGCCCCATAGAGCTTGAGCCCTGTAAGCCTGAGAGGCAGAAGGTCATAATGGGACCCAGAAGTGCTAAAAGAAGCTCTTTGTCTAGCTGTGATCTCCTTTGTGACCCAAGTCATTGTCAAATAATATCCAGCCTGCCTTCTTCCCCTGTGTTGTGAGGATTATAGTCACTTCACCCTAGGAATTCCTTCCATAGGTAGTTATTATTCTGCTATGTTCTAAGAAACACTTTAAATATATGATTATAGCATTGTCTTCTCATTGGACTAGCTTTCTGAGAAAACCAAATAAATATATAGCATGACCAGTGAAGGTTAAGTGCTAAGAAGAGAAAGAAAACCAAGGAAAGGGATCAAGAGAAAGGGCAACTTGTAGGTAGGGAAAGGGAGCTTGGAGAAGGTCTCACTGGAGGAGGTCAGAGGAGCACAGGCCTGGGTGGTGGCAGAGACTAAGAACAAAGGTCCTGGGGTAGGATCCTATATCATGATACTTCTCTCCCCTCTCAGGAGATACACATTTTTGTATCTGTTCTTCCATGCAGAACAGAGAAATCAAGTGAAAGTTGGAAAACCAAGTGAAGTTCAAACAGGAGGATTTGGCAGACGGGTTTCCATGTCATTTTCCTATCACATCTCCTCTAGCCATTGAGACTTAATGAATCTTTAGAAACACTTTGTGTATTCTATTGGGGTCACAATTAATGCAATTAGAAAAAAGAAAGGAAGGAACTGCCTGACATGAAATGAAACTGAAAACTTAGATCACTTATTTCAGATAAGTCTGCTAAGAGTCCTGGGCTCTCAAAGGGCAAGCTGTTCTCTGGGTGGGAAAGTAACAAGACCACCCATGAGAACAGGTAAAGGGAAGCTGCCTGGCTGAATGTAGGACGGCTGGGGACAGACAGAGGAGCAGCTAGGCAAGAGATGGGGAGGGGTGATGTGGTGGCTAGATGAAGAGAAAAACAAGAAAAATCATGGGAAGGCAAGTCTAAGTTAAAAGGCATCTGCTGGGCTAAGGACTACAGCATTCTATAGATGTTGGCATGACTCACTTCAGAACTACTGGGTATCTGGGGCCTAACAAAGGTGTGACCAGCACTCAGCGAACCAACAAGTACATGTCTAATAAAAGCTTTCCTTTCTACACCAAAGCATGTGGACTGTCCTCACAACACTATGGCAACAAACACAGTATCCACAACTGGTCAACCTGCAGTGAGTAAGAGACTTTGGAGTGCTCAGATCTAAATAGGATGTCCATACCTCATCCTTCCCTTCAAGGCTCAGGGACCATTCTTAAAGGGCAGGCAGAAAGACATTAAGGGTCAGAGGTGGAGGATGATTTCAAGGAAGCTATTTTCCAGACATAACAGGCCAGGTACACACAGGAATGTATAGTGGTTATGCCAGCATGCCTAAACTAGACAAAACTCCAGCACAGAGGAGGAGATGTAGTCCTGAAGCCTCACCCCTATCTGAGGAACTGTTGGCACTTGATGGTTACTGGTAGAGGGAGAATCAGTTATCTTCAATGTTGTGACGCCTGCCATATCACCCACACTATGTGGTAGACCTTATAACAGGGAGAAGTTGGCCAATACGAACTGCAAGGGTGTTGAGATATGCTGAGGAAAGGAGAGAGGACAGACAGACAGACAGACAGATGGACAGACAGTCAGACAGGCAATGAAGTTGGTTGGGTAGGAAGGTGGGGAGGATCTAGGAGGAGGTACAGGAGGGAGATGAATATGACCCAAGTATACTGGATGGAATCATCCAATTATTTATGAAAACATTATTATGTTTTAAAAAGTGCAATAGGGCTGGAGAAACAGCAGCAATTAAAAGTGCCTCTGATTCTCCTCTAAAGGACCTGTGCTCTGGTCCCAGCACTGTTACTGGACAGCTCACAAACTCCTATAGTTCCAGGAGATCTGACACCCCTTGGCTGTGGGCACTCATACGTGTGAACATATTCCCCCTACCCCCCACACAGTTAAAAATAAAATTTTCAGAAAAGTAGGAACAACCCAAATGCCCATCATTTGTAGATGAATGGATAAACAAAGTGTGGTATATCCATACAACAGCAAATTACTATCTCAGAGAAAAGAATGAGGCACAGATACGTTATAACCTGTATGAACCTTCAAACCATATGGCAAGGGGAAGAGGTTGTCAGGAGCAGCTATATAGTGTGTGACTCCATATATATCAATGTCAACAATAAGCCAAGCTATAAAGATGCAAAGTAGACTTGTTGCCAGGGACTCAGTGGATAGAGAATCATGGAGAATGCCGGCTAATATGTGTGTGCTTCCTCATGGGGAAAGGATGGAAATGTTTCCAAATTGGGCTGTGCCAACAGCCATACAATGCTATTGAACTGTATGCATGACATGGGTTAATGTCACAGCATGCAAATTAGATCATAGTGAGGCTGTCTGGAAGAGAAGCTTTCCTTGTTTGTCTGAAATGAGTGAGTCCAAAAGAATTAGAAAATACCAAGCGTCCAGGTAAGGCATTGCTCTTCATTGTCCAAGTGAAGAGCAGAGTGCTCTGATAGGACACTAAGGTCCACAGCCATGCCCAGCAGGAGCCAGAAGGACTCAAACTCAAACCCAGGGCTTCTTACACTACATACAGAATTATCTGAATATCTGTATCTGCCTCCCTCCCTCCCTTTCTTTCTTCCTTCCTCCTTCTTCCTTTCTTCCATCTTTCTTATGTATGGTCAACAGAGTCTATCTGATGAGATTATATCTTAGCCAAGAAAAGGAAGGCTAAAAGGACATTGGGGTAAGATCACTCAGGGGACAGTAATAGCAGGTACAGAGGTCCTGACGTAGGAATATGCCTTATATACAAGAGGAATGTTAGACATCACTAAGGCTATAGTAAGAAAACAAGAAAGGATCCAGAAGGAAATGGTGTCAGAAAGGCAAAGGGAAGCTAAGCACGATAATGGCTAATACCTATAATCCTAGCACTTGGGAGGCTGAGACAGGAAGTACTGGTAGATCAAGGTAATGTGAGCTACATAGTAAGTTCCTGACCACCCTGGGCTACACAGTGAGCTGCTGTCTCAAAACTCCAATAAAGAAAAATAGGTAAATAAACTGGTAGAAGGATTTATCCCATAATGCTTTGCAGGCTGCAAGAAGACAAGGTTTTGAGTATGAGTGATGTAGGAGGCAACAGAGGCCTCACTGGGACAAAACTGGTGCATGCTTACTGTCTCCACAGTTGGTGACTGCAGTCCACAAAACTGGTGCATGCTTTCTCTGTTCCCACAGTTGGTGGCTATAGTCATGTGTGCAAGGCAGACATCCAGGAGTCTGAGTGGAAGTTTACAGCAAGTGCCCAGGCCCAGTAACTTCTGGAAACTTTGACAAGAAGGCAGAGAAAACATACATCTCCCCATAATTCTGAAATAGTGCAGGCTTCAGGTTCAGGCTCTGTCTCTTTGGGAGTGGGTTTCATTCTGGCTTCATCAAGAAACAGATCTGTCCTTTCCCTAAGATGCAAGAGGAAGGCCAAGTTCCCTTCTGCAAGCTCACATTAAAGTTGCCTGCACATCAGAGGCTAGGTCCCACTGCCAGATGAGCCATTTATTCCAACTTATATTCTTCTCATCTTTTGTAAACTGCTTCCCTTTGAAAATTTCTGCTTACTCTGCTTCCAAATAAATATGCCAGCTGATACGCAGAGCTGGGGGGTGAAATTCAGAACAGGTCTTCCTGGGATGCCCAGCATGGTGAATGTTGAATTTCTGAATTTGCCTTCTGTCTCCACCCCTTTGGGCCTATTTGCATAGAGGATCCCAATGGTTAGTTAAGGCCACCCCAAGCCCCCAACCATCCAGCCATGAAGATGTCTGGAGAGTTCAGTAACAAGTTAGTGCCAGCAGAAAGTCAAGAGATAAATCCAGGACCATGGCCAGGTCTTTGCTAGTTCTTCAGAAGAAGCTAGTCTCTGACTCCAGCTTACACTCAGAGGAAAGACCTTCTGGCCATTATCTAGACAAGTGTTTCTCACCTTGGTGTTCTTTCTGGGGATTCACAGCCCAGGGCTTCACTTGGAGCATGCTGGCCCCAGGGTTTGGTAACACAGAAAACAACATACATTTGGTTGGAGAGGATTTTAAGATAGTGCACAAACCTACCCCAGGAGCACAGCCTCCATCCAGCACTCTAGCGTGGTTTCAGAGCCTGTCCTGTTTGTAAGATCTCACTGTCCCCAAAGATGCCACCTTTACATGTGGCACTTATATGGTTTTATCTATTTCATTCTCTCCATCACTCACTTCTTTCTTAAAGTCAGATGCAAGAAGCATGATGTTCAGGAAGAGAGAAGATGAAGAGGAAGTCATGTATCAAACTGATAATGAGAACCTACTGTGTGTGTGGTTCAGGGATGCAAACACATGGCCCCAAACCACAAGGAAAATGGCAGGAATGAGAAGTAGCTGAGGGCAGCAGTCTGAACTCCAGCCAGACTCAAGTTTCTTGTCAGTCTAACTATAATCCACTTGGACTCTGCTTTCCCTCAAAAGTACTGGCTCCTCAGAAGAATTTTGGGTCACTGCTCATCTTCCCAATGCACACTGATTAAATATTTATTTTTTACTTTTTACAATCCCTGCCCTCACTCCACCTTCTACCCCAGGCTAGCCTCGAATTCATCGTGTGGTCCTGTGCTTGAAGATGATCCTGTACTTCTAATCCTCCTGCCTCTATTTCCCAAGTGCTGATATTACAGACATGTACCAACAAGCCAGCTTTCATGCAGTGCTGCAGATCAAACCCAGGGTCATGTACATGCTAGGCAAGCACTCTAGAAACTAAACTAAATCTCCAGCCACATTTCATAAGCTAAATCTCCAGCCACGTTTCCTATCTCTTTAGCTTGTCTATTGGAAGAGGTGGCTAAACTTAGCCTATTGGGGTTGTTGCAACCCAAATTTTTTACCCTGATACTCTAGCCTTGCTACCCCGCCCCTAGCTATGTGGCCTTCTGATGCCCTGAGTCTTTGTTTCCATGCCTGTAAGAGATCCAAAAGCACTAAGCCACAGTGGAGGACCAGATGAGGGGCTGGTGTGGAAAGCTCAGAAGAGCCCATCACAATGTGAACAGCTTCTGTTATGCTTATGAAAGAGGCAAGATAGACATGAGGCCTCATCCACGAGTAGTGGGTAAAGTGAATGAAAGGCTGCTAAATGGAGTATGAACGTACAGAATAGGTTACAGAGGGAATAGCATGGCTCACACATCAAGCTGGGAGAAATGGCTGGAATTGGGAGACATGGTGGTGTCTTGTGGGTCAATGGAAGGTGAGGGACACCCTTGGAAGAGTGGTCCTCAAGTGTGTAGACAAGCTAGAGATTTCTTTTTCTCAAGTCCCTTCTGTGTTTGAGCAGGAAAGGGAAGTATGCTGTGACTATATGTTTCTCTTATTGGCTCATGAATAAATGTTAATTGGCCAGTGGCCAGGCAGGAAGTATAGGCAGGGTTACTAGACAAGGAGAATTCTGGGAAGAAGAAGGCAGAGAGGAGGTACCAAAGAGATGCAATGTAGATATCACGAAGATAGGGCTCTGGGCATTCTTAGGTAAGATAAGGCCATGTATAGAAATATAGATTAATAGTTATGGGTTAATAATTAAGAGAGAACTAGCCACTAAGAAACCCAAGTCATTAGCCAAATAGTTTATAATTAATATAAGCCTCTGTGTGTTTATTTGGGGCTAAAGGGCTATGGGACCAGGTGGGACAGAAACTCCATCTACAGGGAAGGCCCTTACCTTCCAGTGTGCCCTCATAGGCACCAATTCCCAGGATTTCTGCCCTGATAAATATCCCTCTTGGGTCACTACTTCAGCACACAATGCTCTTCACCCAGCTTAGACATTCCTCTTTTCCTTCCACTGTATGCCTTGGTTCACTTCTCAGAGACATCTACAATGCCCCAAGTAGGCCAGACCACGTGTTACTTCTCCTATGTGGCCTAATCATATTTATGACATAATCACTGATCCCTCCAACTATTTATAGAAACACAAATCCTGGAAAATGTGGAGGCTAATACTTCAGTGTTTAGCATGGTGTATGCCTCCCCACAACACAGGGTCAAAGCCAAAGGACAACATTCAGAACCTGCCAGCTTAGTAACAGAGGTTAACTTGAGCAACTTTCAATGCTAGGTGTCTAAGAGGTTACTTTCAATGCTAGGTGGCTATGAAGATATTAGTCTTGAAAATCATTAAGGATGGATCCCTCCCCACTTCATAATCGATGACTTACTAACCAGGGACTAAAACAGCAGGATTTTAACTACTGGTCCAAAGAATGGGATCTGAGTTGTCTCTCAGGCTGTGGGTGGAGACATACCATTCTAAACCTCCAAATGATCTTGAGAAAAAAGACATACCATTGTCCATCCTTTCCTTTAAGAGTTAATCCAATGCATTTGCCCAAAACTGGGGCAGAGAACTGCTACTCAGGAAAGTCACCAGCTCTGGGGCATTCAAAAACAATGTAAAGACTAACAATGTACAGGCTAGCTCATGGTGCCTTTGGCCATTGTTTATTCTCACCCCTAGACAGTGTTTTCCTTCACAATGGCATCCCTGGCTACTGTCTGCCCTCATGTCTGAGAAGGTTTCATATCAATATGCAATACCCTCTGTGTGTCTTCTGTATTATAACCTATCTAATTCATTCAATTGATATCTTAAGAATCAGGAGCAGAGGGGAGACCAGAGCATGGCATGGCTGGCCCCAGTAAAAAGTTCCTCAGACAAGTTAGGATGTGGTAGAACAAGGTACCCATGTGCTTTCAAACCCAGCACATTCTCCAACTATAGCTTGAGAACTAAAGATCATCCAATACCCTATGGAGGATCTGAGAGATCATGTCCTATAAAGATCATACTGCCTTGTGAGCCCATGTCCTCTGCTGAGCCTGCAAGGCAGGTTTCTGAAAGATATGCTCACAGAACTCACACCTGTCTGGTTTGAACCACTAATCTGGTAAACCTGTATCATCATAAGGTCTTTGAGGTCCTTAAGGATTTGTAAGAGTCCAAGAGTCCCAAAGTAGATAATGTGAGAATGCTCTTCACTATCTGAATCCAGCCATCTCCACCTTCTTACCAGCAAAGAAGATACCATTCCAAGGAAGATTCCATTAGTAGAAAATGTAGGGTGAAGTGGGGCTTCCAGACCCCTGGGTAGGCAATTTCTCCAGACATTTACAGCACTGTGGGCATGTGGTGTCACCTCTCCCCTGAAAGCCCGGGTTACCCCATCTGAAATATCTTGTGGGGTTATCACTGCTAAACTCCCTTTCTCTATGCCTTGGTGATGTCAACCACCAGGGTAATGTCAGTCACCCTGTGAGGGGTCTCATGGTAACCATGAAGCGGGCATTTGAGACAACTTTCACAGAGAGTGATATCAACCCCAGAGTGACAGACCCACCACCACCACATCTCTAAATCTAAGAGTTCTCCCAGTTCTCTCTCCCTGACCAAGGTTCACGGTGCAGATGGATCTCCAAATGAGATTTCATCCCCCTTCCTCCTTTCTGTACCCAGCAGTGTGGTGAGAGCACCACACACAAGACTCCAGAAATGTCACAGAGTAGTGTTGCCAGCAGGAGGGAAACCTACAAACACTTGCTGAGAGGATAGAATCAATAGGCGTCAACTGTAATTCTTAGTGTGATAATTACACGGCATTTTGAAGGCTCTGCAGTCACTCCATTGATTTCAGGAAAGCGTATTTGCTGCATCCCAAACACAATTGCATGCCCAGCTCTGTACTCACATCTTCCTTTCACTGATCTTAAAAATAATATCCAGGTACAAGGTGCTTCAGAAAGCAATCTTGCAGTTTTGGCCTCTGTTGCTTTGCTAAGCAATTCATTATCCACTTTGGCCAACCCCACCCAGATCCATTTTTTGCCCTCAGAAAAAGGCAAAGGAGAATCATTTGTCTCTCTCCTTGGCTCTACAGTTCCTACTTAATGCTAGGCTCTCACCTAAGTGCCACTGAGGCAAAGATGTAATCGTTCTTTGGTGGAATTTCTGTGATTCTAGCATCATTGGTAGTTTACCAGAAGCTACAACTACTGTGGTGAACAGTGCAAGTTTAAAATGTATACTGAAAACAAGTCCCAGGATGGGAGGAGATATTTAGGGTTCAGTATTTAGACAATATTAAGGAGTCTTACAATTCAATAATAAAAAGAATTCCTTAAATTTTTAAATGATAAGGCAGGGTGGATGGCTCAGTGAGCAATGTTCTTGCTTTGTAAACATGAGGACCTCGGTTTGATCACCCTTAGTCACCACCAAGACACAATGTAAGAAAAGCAGGGCACAGTGGTACATACTTGCAATCTCAGCACTAGTGAGGCAGAATCCTAGAGCTTGCTGGTCATATTTGGCAAGCTCCAGGCTAGTGAGAAATCTTGCCTCATAAAACAGGGTGCCTGTCTTCCAAACATATGTGATCCTGTATATGTATAACCTGAACACACATAAACAAGCACATATGCACAAACCAAAGAAAGGATCTGGACAGACATTTCTTCCAGAAAAACAGAAATGTCTAATAGTTCCATGAAGGGATGGTCAATACCATGAAAAGTTGTGCAAATGTGAACCACTTCACACAACAACGCAGTGATGTTCAGGACTCGGGGCTTCCAAGGCTGAGAAGGAACTGGAAGCTTTGACAGCACTACTGGAACTGTAAAATGGTGTGGTCACTGTGGGAGGCAGGCAGCAGCTCAAATAACAGAGTTGCCACACCACTGGGCAATTACATCTGAGTTGTTTATCTAGGGAAAGTGTAATGTATTGTCTACACAGAAGACTACAAAAGAGGGATCAGAGCTGTATTCATTCAAAAAGATGTTTTTGAGAGAGAGAGAGAGAGAGAGAGAGAGAGAGAGAGAGAGAGAGAGAATGTGTAGTTGTCCACAGAGTCCAAAACAGGGTGTAGGATGAGACTTATATCTCATAATATATATATATATATATATATATATATATATATATATATATATATATATATACATATGGATCCATCTTCAGTTTAAAAGCATCTTCCCTGCTCCCAGGGAACTATAGAAACAAACTGTAGCACGAGAACTCACACACTAGCTAAGCGTTCCTGTCAAATGAAGAAAAAGCCAGAGAAACCATTCTAGTTTGCTTTTGTCTTTTTCAGGCTGGAGATTAGCTGCCTGTCACTGGAGTCACACAAGATAGCTCCCTGGCTGCATGTCCCAAGACATCTGTCACCAGATCACTAGAGGAAAATCAGTATCTCTCTTGTCATGAAATTCAATAGTGTCAAAGATGTTCATGTAATGACACATTCACCAGTGCTCATGCCAAGGGCAGGGGACAGGAACGAGAGTCATTAGACAGGTTGCAAAGCAACAGACACAAACAAAACCAGACAGATGAATATCTGCTCATGAGAAACAAACACCAAGAGGAATGGAACATGGGGGAGTGAAGTGCATTTACAAACCAGGAACCTTAGGTTCCTAGAAAGGATGGTCTAGGCCATAGAACTGTTGACAAAAGCCCATGGGAGTCATATGCCTGTGTGGGATGAGTCCTACCTCACTGCATAGCACCCTCTACAGGAGTCCCTGCCCTATCTTGTGGCTGCCTCAATTTATGTGGCTTAGGGACTTCACTTGTTCAAGGCTCAAAATGGAGGGCCAGCAGCAGGTTGACCAGTTCTCTGACATGATATGAAAGCCTATGACCGGAGGGACAGACTTCCTTTCTCACAGCAATAACTCAAAGCACAGTGACAAATACTGTCTGTAAGACTCATATGCCCCGCCTTTCCAGTGAGTGCTTTCTTGCACACAGGAGTGTGACCTGGAAGCCCTCATATTCCTGCCTAGTGACGCCTGCCATCCTTCTAAGTGGTGCCACATGTCTATATGCTGTCAGGACCTGGAAGGTACAGGTAGGAATGGGTGCTGGCATCACACCACACATGTTTTGGCTCTATCTTTAACTCTCAAAAGCCTTGTACTTCCTAGCAGCTGGACACAGAGGCCCATTGAGGTCCATGCAAACAGGTGTATATAGGGCAGTGGTGGGAAAGATGGCCTAGAAGAAAGGCTACCGTTGCCAGGGACTGGGGCCTTCTACTAACTGGCTGGCTCATAGGTTAAAGAATATGGATGACTTGAGAAGGAAGGCAAAATCCTTTCTTTGTTCTCACTATTTGGCTATATCTGCCATCTGAGGTCCTCACAGCCCAATAAGAATGCTCTCTTGGAACTAGAAAGGCTACTTCCAACTAGACTGGTGTCACTTCCTGGACTTTTACAGGCACAGGGGACTTGCCAGTAGCTCCGCCAGTTACAGTTCCCAGGACAGCACTCTGCATTGTGCACCAAGCAGGAATTGCCAAGTCACCTACCTGTAAGCATGGGCACAGACATGAAGGCCATAGGGGTATAAGTTGGGCAAAAAGGCCTACTTTGGGTGGGACACAGCCACTCCCCATCCCCAATATGCTGTTCCAGAGAAGCCGAGATCAGAGCTGAGGCCAGAAGCTGACTACTTTCACAGACCTTGAGATACACTGAAAAGGAAAAAAAAAAAAAATGACTAAAGGCTGATGGGCCAGGCCCACTGCCCTTGCCACAACGGAAAGAAGCACTGCCTGCAGAATAATCAGCTGATAACAATCAGCTCCTAGTGTTCTTTCTCATGTGCCCAGTTAAGAGCTCGCCACAAAAAGTCCACCATAGAACCCTCGGAACAGAGAAGGTGCAAGAGGGTGTGTGGGGTACGGCACTAACCGTGCAGGAGGCATTGAACTAAGAACACAGGACTCTCTTCCAGAAAGACTCAAGAGAGCTCAGCACTGCAATATGCCACACAGTCAAGCTAGAGTCCCAGGTCAAAGATCAGCCACTCCTCCTGTGTGGTTCTCACTGTGGGCATCCTTGGCATGGAAGGGGTTTATCACAGGAGACTCATAACAGAAAGTGATCCCCCCCAAAGGGTAAATGTGGCTGCTTCAAAAGCCAAGCTGCCTGTGGCAGGCCATTCTGTGCTCTATGCTCTTGTGAGACAGAAAAGAAATGCAAGGGGCAGAGACCAGCCAACTCACACAGCTCACAGTCCCATCCTATGCTGTGGAGAGTGTCCTCTGCTCTCTGGTGTCACCGAGGATGGAGCTGTAGATCATGAGCACCTTCTGGCTGACTTTGCCCACACTCACACATTTCAACGTAAACTCTCCCCAGGAGCACACACTATAGACCCCACAGCAAGCTCCCTCCAGGGCAATGTTCCTGGAAGGATGCAGCTCCACCCTTTCTCAGAGGAGAAATATTTGTAAACTTGGAAGAGAATTTTGGTAACTGTAGTCAATTGAATTTGCTTTGTAGCCTTTAAGTATCAATGAAAGTTGGCTGGGAAAGTTAATTCCAATTGGCTTTTCCTTTTGAGTGTAATATCATCAGAGAGAGAGATGGCTAGCAAAATCTGACCTAATTCTTCCAAATCCTTTTAGATTTGGTGGGGCCATGTTATCACTTGAGGTTCCATCTTCCAAAATGACTCTAGTTTATGTGCGGTTGACATAAAATTAGCCAGCACCATTCTCTGATATACATTCCAAAGTTAAGGAACCTCCCTTAAAGATTACCCAGGTTGGCAAAGACTCTTGACTTGAACATTTTGTAACTTGGGGTCTTCTGATGACAATTCAGTTCTTAGTGTACAGTGATTCCATGCTTGTTTTATCAGGGCAGGCATACTTTTGATGTACTGTGTTAAGGGGAGTAGGGTTTCTGATGTGTGACCATACTTTGTCTCTCTCTGTTCAGGCTACTGTCCCTGAACACGTGACTACTGGTGGTGGTTTTCTCACTCTTTGTGCATTGGGAGGCAGCGGTCAATGTCAGGTTCCTTTCCCCATCTCTGTCTTGTTTTAGAAAACACCTCTCATTGAACATTGATGTCACCAGATTGAGCTAGACCGGCCAGCAATGATCCAAACAGGATCCTCCTGTTTCTGCCCCCAACCTCTGTGCTAGGATTATAGTTATGTGTTACTGTACCAGGTCATTTCATCTGGGTACCAGGGATGGAAGGCAGGTCCTCATGCTTGCAAAGCAGGCAAACACTGCACAGTGAGCTGTCTTCCTGGCTGTTATTCTTTTTAAAGAAAACTTTTATATTTCTGTCTTTGATAGGCTTACCAAATCAAAGGTGCTTTTCCTAACTTATTTCATGTTGTGTATCTGTTTTCTGAAATGTTTGGGATGAAAAGGATGTCTAGATTTGGAAGATCTGCATATATGTAATGAGATCCCTTGGAATGCACCTCAAGTCTCAACACAAAAGTCACTTATGTTTCATGAACACTTGACACACCTGCCTGAAGATAGTTTGATGCTTAGTTTTTAGTGCACCTGGGCTCTGACTGCAAACCGCTAGCTATATGAAGTCAGGTGTGGAATTTTCCACTTATAGCACTGTGTCGCTACTCACAAACTTTCAGATTATAATAGAGCAGCCTGTGATTCATATTTTTGGATTGGGAATGCTCAGCCTGTATTTTAATGCTTTGGCCAGAAACCTCCCCCACAGAAGAGAAAGTTTAATTGCAGACTGACATTTTTGCCTCCTGGGATGTTGAGATGTGCCTCGGTCTTTTTTTTTTTTTTTTTTTTTATGCAAACATGTTTGAGGGATGCATTCCTTCAGACTTCAGACTGTGGTTGACAGGCATGAACATGGGTAAGCCTCCTAGCACTGGTCATTTTCAAACCCTCATCTTTGGCCTCAGAGCTCCTGGCTGGTCTGGGCAGCACTCACAACTCAGGGTGTGCAGGAATGGCCAAGCAAGTGATGGGATCAGGGCCCACAGTCCAGGCTTGCCCCGACTAGGGGGTGACATCAGGCAAATGTTCAACCTGTCTGCAGCGAAGAAACAGAACGGATTATAGCTCTATCTTCTTAGTGCTTGAGAACTCAATGCCTAGAAGGATGTCCCGGACACTCGCCATTCCTGTCTCCTTCCTTTCCTCCCTTCCTCCCCTACCGGCTGGGATTCCTCTCCACTGAACCTGGGAAATCCCTCTCAACTCTAACCCCACTGCCCTGCACTCCATCCTCCAGGCCATTATTTTCACCTAACTGCTGCAAATATGTTGCCTATTTCTATGTGGCAAGACATGGACAAATCACTATTCCCGTTGCAGTTGGACAGATATTAGTCTCTATAAGACCCAGTAAAACACAGCAGGACCACCTGTCCTTATAGTAGCAACTATGGCCTTGCCTTCTCCATCTCCTTCCTGGTCATTCTGTCATGAGGGTCTGTGGTTTTTTATTTGCTTGCTTGTTTGTTTTGTTTTTTTCCTATGTACTAGGTTCCCTTCCTCTCTACCACAAGTCTTTAAGCATATGGTTCCCTCTGCCTGCAGTGACAATCCCCACCTTACCCCCAGCATTTATTACAATTTGCAATTAAGATGTCTACTTATTTATTCCTTCCCTTTTTTTTTTGTCTTCCCTGCCCCACCCCACTCCCAGAGTAGAATGCAAACTCCGTGACATGGGGTGTGGGGTGTGGGGTGTGGGGGATTGTTCATTATTATTATTCATCATCCTATGCCCAGCTCCCAACTGCACTGAAATACTTAATGAATATTTGTTGGACAAGTAACACAAGTATACAGAATGAAACCTGTGTCATATTAGTTCAGTTAAGATTGAAGTACTCACTCCAAGGAATATAGGGTAATGGAGAAATCTGGGGGGTGGCAGAAACGTCACTATGGGAGCTTTCAGAAAGTGTGGTGTCTGCTCTACTTCAAGTGTGAGTATGCATGAGCACAGGCGTGTATGTGCATCTGTGTGCATGGGTGTAAGTGTGTGAGTGAGTGTGTGCACATGTGCATGGGAGTCTGCTAGAGTGGCAAGCACGGGTGCTATGGTGTACACCATGTACCTGCTCCCTGCCCCAGATTCCTCAGCAGAGACTGGAGAGGATCTGAGGGACACAGAGTAACTCACCTCAGTGAGACCTTGAGACCAGAACCTCTCAGAGCTTTGCAGACTCATGACCCAGCTAAGAATTGTTGAGAAGGCGGCTCAGACTATCTAGGGTTCTTAATCACATTTTTCTTTCTTGTCATCCTTGACTTTTTGTGCTTCGAGCCCAGACTCCAGCAGCCAGTAACTGCTCAATCTGAGGGGTTCACCCTGTAATAAGGTAGTTCCAGGGATCCCTGTCAGCTGCAGTCTTAAGAGGGACCCTGCAAAAGAATACAATGGTCCAGCATGCTTGTGTAGTACAGAGCATACACATGCACACACATACCCTCCACACTAACACACACACACACACACACACACACATACATAGTGACCCAGCACTCAGGAGGCAGAGACAGGCAGATCTCTGTGAGTTTGAGGCCAACCTGGTCTGTGGAGCTAGTTCCAGGACAGGACACCCAGGAATGTTATAAAGAGAAACCCTGTCTCAACAAAACAAAACAAAACAAAACACACACACAAACACACAAACAAACAAAACAAAACAAAAACCAGTGACCACTCAGTTCCAGAAAACACTTACTGGAGGGCTTTCCTTGTAGGCATGCCAACATTAGGTAAGCACTTAGCAGATGAGGGAGACTAAGGCAAAGAATGAAAGGATGGTGGTTGCACGGTGCCCAGGTTCCCTGCTAGTAACTGCTCCTGTCCAGACAGAAATGATTTCAAAGCATCCACTGAAGTATCACCAAGGGAAGATGGTTGCTACAGGGCAGGGCAGGGTCGAGGCATCCACTGAGGTCCACTAAGGCACAGAGGACTGGACAGGATCCACAAGTTTCTGCCCCAAAGAGGGAAGAGGGGAGGCGTGTCATTGGGACCCAGCAAGGGAGAACCTGGGGAAAGTAGGGGCTACAAAGGAACCCTGGCTCAGCTGGGATGGTGAGAATGTATTCCCATACTTCTGCCTCCTGTTTAGGGCTCAGGTTTCCTGCCTGAGCCTCCTAGGGGCCTTCATTTCACTATCACCAAAACAGGGCAATCGTGCAGTGACCCTGTAGGACTGTGGACGAGAATATGACAGTTTCTCAAGACCGCAAATCATAGAATGCCTCACTATTCAGCCTTTCTACTCCTGGGTACACAATCAGGAGAACTGAGACAGAGTATTATGAGACATCTGCAAGCACATTCAATGCAGCAGGAGTCACAATAGCCTCAAGCTGGAGGCAACACAGGCAGGTGTGGAATATGCATATAATGGAATATTAGTCCACCTTCAAAATGCAAAGTCTAGGGCCTAAGAAAATAGCCTAGCCAGTATAGTGCCATGCAAGAATGATGACCCAAGCTTAGAACCCCCATATCCATGTGAAAGCCTGAATCAGCAGAACATATCTACAACCCCAGTGTTGGCGATGTGGCAACATACTGATGTTTGGAGCTCCCTCGTCAGCCAGCCTAGCCAAATCAATGAGAACCAGGTTTAGTGAAACATCCTGTCTTTTAAAATAGGGTGAAAGTAACTAAAGAAGTCTCCTAGTGTTGACTTCAGGCTTATGCAGAAATGTGCACGTGCATGCGCGTGTGCGCACATGCACACGCACACACACACTACACTAGCACAAACACATTCATATAAACATGTACACATAAAGGACATTCTAACACACATTACAATGTGCAAGAGCCTTGAAGATAGAACATTAAGCAAAATAAGAGTAAAACGAAATTGGATGTATGGGGCACCTAGAGCAGTGAGATCCTATAGAGACAGAAAATCGAAGCTGCTAAGAGCTGTGATGGGGTCAAGGATGGGGGGTGGTGTCAAGAACAGAGTCTCAGTTTTGTAAGATTAAGAACTCTGTTAATTAGTTCTGCAACCATACTTACACAAAACTGTACACTCGTCAATGATTAGGAACAAATTTTATGTTTTGTGATTTTCAACAAGTAAACAGAAAGTACAATGGACCAGAGGCTTTTGACAGCATGTTTTGTGTTGTCTATGCATTGCAGGGGCAGAAGGCTCCGAGAGGTGCTTTTAGGGAAGAGTGGGTAAGGGAAGGAGGTGAGGTGGAGTCTAGCAGCTGGGTGTGTGCAAACTCTTTTGGCAGGGTGGCTCTGCTGAATCTGGGTGACACTGGGGTCCTCCTGAAGATTTTCAACAGGTAGAGTGCAGCTGGGATCCAAAGTTAGATATTTTGAACCTAGGGTCCAGGGCTTGTGATTCAAACGTCTGTCTCTGTACAGTGCCCCCTGCAGGAGTAGCACTGGACTGCATAGACGACACCTTAATCAGCACAGTTGTAAAGCAACACATGAAACTGTAAGGGGCCGTTGGGGTTTCACAGGAGAACTGTGTAATGCTCCCAGCTGAACCCTGTAGAGGGATGACAAGGATGGGGTAGTATATGGTTGAGCCTAAACTTTGGGATGTCATAGTCTACCCAGATGCCAATGGTATAGGGCAAATGGCAGACATGACATCTTTTCTTCCTGTTATCAAAATGTATGGATGATAGTTACTGTGAAGTAAACGATTTCCCCAAAACTATGGGTTGGAGCTATCATTTCCGGATAAAGAGCTGGATTCTTTATAGTTTTATTTTTATTTTATTTTAGTTTTACAAAGTCTTCCATTGTGCTGTTTTCTCATGGCTGCCATGGTGGGTAGATGGCAAGCAGTTAGTTCCCAGAGAATACACATTTGGCACCCTGGTACAGAACCCTACCTATACTGCCAAAGCTACCCCTTTAGGCTAGTTCCCATCCTTGCTTTCAGAACTGCAAGATCCCGAAAACAGGTGGCATTAATGGAGCTCCTACAGTGTACGCAGCTGAGCAGAAAGGGAAACAACACACTCTGAGACATTGGCCCCATAGGACAGAAACTCCACTACAGTTGGTAAATACAAGATATTTACACTAGTAACACAGGGAAAGGGGGGCAGGGGTTGTGCACTTTAAGGAAAATAGTGAGAAACAAATACCCCATGTGGGAAAAGGCACAAACCCCATGGGGAGCCTGGGAGCTCCCAGCCCTGTTGGTGATGCAGAGAACACAATGTAAACAGATCTCCAGCTCCTCTCATTTGTTTTTCCCCTCACACAAAGGGTGAAAGGGGGAGGTTAGAGAAGCCAAACCATTCAGCCAAGGTCACCCAGCTTTGATCTGGAGTTGCGGTATGGGGAAACCAGGCCCTGGCTGGATAATCAAGGAGAGACTGACTGTTAAGTCTCCAGGGCTAAACCCGGTCTGGTCATTTGTCCTTCTCTTTCCCTAACTTACTAATAAGCTCTCAGCCCTTTCCCAGGGGAACCCCATGACCTTCACATAGAAGGAAACACACCTGCCTGCCTGCTTGCCTTGCCCCTTCCTGGGAGCTATTTCACCCATAACCTGCAGAGATCCTGCAGAATTAATTCCACATTGTAGCCTCCCTAACAGCCTCTAATTGCATAGCTGGAGGTTCCCACAGTCACCCTGAGGAAAGGGCCATAAATTTGAAAGGTTAATTTCCTCTCCACTCCCAATCCAGATTTGTGTTCAATAAATCACCTTCCCTAACTGGCAAGGTGGCAGAACCCAAGGACAAAGGTCAAGAGCCCCTGGTTGAGTCCCTTATTGACATTCAGCAGCCCCTGCCCAGGACACTTGCCAAGGCTTGAAGAAATGCTAGGTGGCCAGAAGGTGACAGGACACCTTACTCAGAGAAGAGGTGGAAGGATGCAGAACAGAGCCTAATGTCATCCATAGACAGGGACATTCACTCAACAAGTTCAGGATGGTACCAAGCACACCCTGAGAGAGTAGCCCTCTCAAAATGGTCCCTAGGCACCACTGGCTAATGGCTAAGAGGGTTCATCCTCTTCAGGAACACACAAGTATGTGTGTCAAGGATGATCTGGGGGTAAAAGCTCGTAATGGGCCACTGGTGTTCTTGGATCATCTTGTTGATTTCCAGGGCTACACAAATAATGTGTCATAAGTGCAAGCATTGGCTTGGAAATTCACTATTCTAGCAGAACCGCTTCTGTATATATGGGCAGGTGCCTGGCAACATAATAAGGGCTAGGGTCTGAGGCTAGGGTCCCAGATTCAACCCTGCTGGGCCAGGCTTGCTCACTCCACTTCCCTCTTCTCTAAACAGCCTAGCAGACACAGGCTCAAGGGCAATGAAGGGCTCTCATGGAGCTGCCTATGTAGGCTTGGTAAATACCCTCATCTATTGATACTGTTTAAACTGAGACCAGGTAAATGTCAGGTCCCCAGGGAAAGGAAGGTTCTAGAAACAGAAGTGAGGCTGACCAGAGCCTGGATCAGTAAAGAACACAGAAGTCAGACTCTCTCCAATCCAGGTAGGAATGGTTGGGGTTAAGTAGGGCCCAAGGAGGGAAAGCATAGGAAATGAGTGGCAGGGATCTGGGAGAAAAGAAGGCAGAATGACCACACAGGGTGGGAAGGTATTGCAAGAGTCCCTGGTACAGAGCGAAGAAATAGACAAAGGCTAGAAACACTGTCATAGGACTAAAGTGCCTACATTGAAGGCATGGTGGCTCTGCTAGTCTAGCTGTATGCCTTTGGGCAAACAACTTCGGCTCACTCTGCTACCTGCTAAGGCCTAGCTGGGCCTACAAAAGGGCTCAGTGGTCAATGCAAGCATGTATGAGTGGAGGCAGCAACTGTGGCATAGGATGGGCTGGGGGGTGTTTAGAGCAGTAGCAAGACTGAGCAAACTGCAGAGAATGGAGGTAGCAGGGCAATGAGGGCTGAGTATAAACTCTGGACCAGAACCCATGGAAAACAAGAAACAAAAACTTACAACCCATTGGCCCCCTGTCCTCACCTATGGCTCCCATGGGTCCCATGATGGCTTTATGAAGAGGCCCAGGGTGCATGCACCTTCTCTGTGCAGCCAGGCCTGGCTGCACACACAGAGTAAATAAACAATAAAGGTTTTCTCTTCTGCAGGGTGTGGGAGCACCCATCCTGAAAAATTGGGAGGTGGGGGAGTCTTGCAGCAGAGCCATGGTTTCCTTCCCAGGTGTAAGGTAGCATCTAGGAACAGAGCAGGCCACAGGCCAAGGGAGAGCCAAAAGCTAGAGAATCCAAGGTAGTCCAAGCTTGGGAAGCATATCCTCCCCCACCCACCTTCCCGGACAAGGCTGGAATCAACTGAGACTTAGTATGCTTTCTCTTCATGGTGGTTATCTTCCACTGCACCTCTGTGATTCCTAATTACAGCTGGGTATGATATACACACACATGCTAAACAGGAAAAGCAGCTCCCCACTGTTTCTTGATTCTCGAAATTATCAGTCACCTAACAAGTGTATTCATTAATTTCCCACTGCTGTGGCAAACTGACAAAAAGCAACTTCAGGGCAAAGGGTTGAATTTGAGGGCACAGTCCATCATGGCAAAGAAGGTAGACCAGCAGGAGCAGGAGGCAGCTGGCCCCACTGTGTCCAGTCAGGAGGCATAAAGAGATGAATGTTGGTGCTCAGTCTGATTTCTCCTTTTTATTCAATGTGGGACCCCAGCCTGTGGGGTGGGGCTGCCCACATCTGGAGCAGGCCTTCTGTCCCCAGGTAAACCTCTCTGGAAATACCCTCCCTGACATGCCCAGAGGTGTGACTTCTAGATGATTCTAACTCTAGTCAATATTAACAATCACAGGTCAAAATCATTGATTATTATGGGCTCCTGTGATCCACAGGACCATGGCTGGGCAAGTTCATTTCCTAGTTTCTTCATTTGTAATTTGAGAGGAATAATCACGTATTTTATGGGTATCCAGAGGCTAAACCAGCAAACTTCAGCACAACGTTAGAATTAGATGGGAGAAATGCTCTTAGGAGCTGTCTGGCATAATTGGAAATAGCGATGCACTGTGTATCTCAAAAGAGCCACAAGGGAGGAGTTTGTATGCTCCCATCATTTAGAAATGATAGAAATTGAAGGTGAGAAATAAGCTAATTACCCTGATTTGATCATTACCCAGTACATGTGGGAATCAAAACATCACATTATATCCCATATATATATATATACATATATCCAATTATTGTGTCAATCAAAACATTAAGTAAAATAAAAGGTTATAATCTAATTCAGGGTCATAATTACACTGAATGGCTAAGTCAAAAATCTAAGACAAGTTCATACAAGTCTATTTCATCTCTATTAAAAGCTGTTGGTTTAAAGATACTTACTTAAAAGGCCTAAATGGAAGTTCTGAAAACCCTTAAGATTTGCTTGCATAAAAATAGCACACACACACACACACACACACACACACACACACACACACACACACACACACACCATTCATTGTTATTGTTGTCATCACCATCATCATCACCATCATCATCCAGAGTAGCTTGTCACAGGGAAAGAACTATTACACTGTTAAAAGGAACTTTTTGTAACTAGGACACAAATTTCCAGATAGCAACAGGCTGAGTGCTAGGTTCCTAACAGCATTGCATGCAGCTCCTAGATTCACTCCCTCACTCAGCTGTTGGAGCCACCTCCCTCAAGTACCATTTCACCCTATTACTTGGTGGTTAAACAGGGTTTTTTTTTTTTTTTTTTTTTTTTTTTTTTTTGCATGGAAGCGGGAAGGGACCTACCATTCTTTGTGTCTAACCTTGCACAAGGATCTTAGCGATATTACATTTCCATTTCACCAGGATCTTCCTAGGGAGCGCCCCTATTTTAATGGGCAGTCTGATCCTCCTAGCAGCTGCTATAGAAGGAATGGCAGAGGTGTTCTGAATTCAACCCCAGAGGCCATTTCTAGTATGTGTCTGTTCAGAGATTCATCAATTCCCATGTGCATATGTACACATGCATTCACATATGTGTAGGTATATGTGTACGTGAGGGTGTGTATGCACTTGCAGACTGGAGGATAACCTGTTGGGTCATTTCTCAGGAGCTATTTGCCTTGTTGTCACGTTACTGACTGAGCCACATCCCCAGCCCCAGATTCCCTGTCACTCAGAATAAAGCTATTAAAGAGGAAAAGGGAAGATGATGTCCACGACAGCTTGTCACTGGGGGCTTACAGGTGATATTCTGAACACCCTCTGTTCCTGAGTGATTCCCACCAGTAAGGTTCTGCCCATATTACAGATGTGAAGATCAACAATAAGTGCATGGACCCAGACTGCACACTCAGAAGTTGGGGAGGTGTTTCTGTGTCACACTGGAAACATATGCTACAGACTGTGTCTGGAATATCCCTTCCCATTCTTTCCTATCCACTCATTTCCATCCTGCATCCTCTTTAGTGAAATAGGCTCAGAATCCTCCCTCCCTCCCTCCCTCCCTTCCCCCCTCCCTCCCTCCCTCCCTGTGTTCTCTGTTGGCAGGCACAGTCACAGTCTCCCACAGGGCCTGCCACCAAGAGCGCACTGCTGGGCTACCTGCTCACTAGGTAAAGCAGGAAGATGACAGCTGGGCACAGAGCCCTTATTAATGTCATCTCTAATGAGACCTCAGGAGCATAAGCAGATTCACATATTTCATGCTAGTGGGTGGCTCCCTTTTTCATCCTCAGCTCGGAAGACAGTGGCTATTTAGCTACAGAATGTACACAGCTTTCTCCCACTGCTCACACAGATGAAAGCCACCAAACAGGGAACTGGAGTGTCCTGGCCTTTGGTCCCCTGCATGATAGGCCTGTACTCAGTGTAGAAGTGAAAGGTTCCATGTCCTATAATCATAGCAACTATGGAACCCATACTAGGACATTTGGTAGCTAGGAGGGGAAAGGGACAGGCATTAGAACTCAGGAACGTGCAGCCTCAATATCCATGCAGAATCTGTCTGCATAGAGGACGGTGGGGCTCAAAGGCAACTTGGGACCATCCCACCTCTCAGGACAACCTCATCCTGTTCCTTAAAGAGCACCCTAGTTCCCAGTTGCACCTGAAGGGCCTCATTATCTCTAGGATCCTGTGGTCCCTGGGGTCTGTACACTCTTCTAATTATACACAAAGACCTGGTGCCAGGAATAGAGCTCTCAAATCAAGCCCTGGGTCTTTGCTCTACTGTTCAGATTCTCAGAGCTTGCACACCACAGAACAGAGCTGCACCAAAGGGACAAGTGTGTCCCATAACCTACGTTCTCCACATGGGAGCCAGCAGCTACTTGTGGAGTCGGAATGCTCTAATGCAGGTGAGGAGCTGAATGGTCAAACTATGTGCCTTTAATGAATTTGTAGCCATATGTGGCTAATGAGTGTCCTGTTAGTACATCTCTAGATAGAACTTAGGGAAAAAATCATCTGTCTTTTACATCTAGAAACCCAATGCATCTGTAGGCAGGGCTTGTGATAACATTTAAACTACTGCTTAATAAGAATGAGATGAAATGGGGCGTGACTTTAACCTCAGCACTCAGGAGGCAGAGACAGGCAGATCTCTGTGAGTCTGAGGCCAAGCCTGGTCTCCAGAGCAAGTTCCAGGACAGGCTTCAAAGCTTCAGAGAAGCCATGTCTCAAAATCAAAAACAAAAACAAAAACAAAAAAATAAATAAAAAAGGCAAGCCCTTCCTGTGTGCTGGAAACACATCTTCAAATCAGATCTTTAGTAAGGGAAATACCATCATCCCCATATTAGCTCTAAAGAAACAGCCACAGTTCTACAGTTCTGAGAAGTGGCAAGGAACCAGAAGGAAACCCGGGCTGCCTGGCCCTGTGTCCAGGCCTCCATCATGAACCACGTTGGCAGGGGGTACTGCTGTGGTTGGCCTGAGAATTGAGGCTTATGGTGCTCTTGCTGTGAACAGCTGTGGAGATTTTAATGATCTAGACTTATATCTCCTCTCCTGTTCCCAAGGCTAATAACACTATCCCCTGAAACAGTTTGGGGGTCTCGGTAGATGCCATTATGCCCACTTAAACAGAAATGCCTTCCATGAAGAGGCCAAAGAGAAGCCTAAAATCTAAACAGCAGCTATCACATGCTCTTAACTGCTCAGCAACAACTCTGCCCAGTGCACGGCCCGAGACTCTGAGAAGTCACTACAAAGTGCTCTACCGTGTGGACCCCACACATCAGGCACTCTGAACATGCCCCTTCTCAGTCCTCAAACTTCACTACCTTTCATTAAGATCAACAGACATTTCATTCAGATTTTTTTTCCCTTGAAAAATGTATAAATTCTTTAAGAAGTTAAAACTCGGGAAAAATGCATTACTTTTTTCATGAAAAAAATGCTAGGGTTATTTGGATTTGATAAAGCACACTTTCAATGGTCAAGATGGTTGAATTAAAATTCTTCTTGTCCTAGCAGCTAACAGCGACAGACTAGATTTTAAGAGGAAGGGACTTCATACTTGTTCTCTGCCTAGGACCTCTGATTTCCTCTCTCTGCTCCTCTCTTCGGTACCTGCTCCCCTCAGTGGAGCAGAGGTTAACACCATATCAGCAAATACACACTGTGCTGCTTCTTTCTCTTCCAACAAAAGGCACTTCTCCCATCAACTCCAGAGAGACTGGACCATCGCCACTTCTCCTTAACCTAAGAATGCCCCGGAAGTCACTCACTGGACATCAAATCTCCGGAGAGGGCTCCCTCCAAGAGTGTTTCCACCCAGAGTTCCATGTCTTTTGCTGTTTGAAGAGCTGGAGTTATAACCAGGGCTTCAGAGGGGCAGTGATCCACAGAGTGATAAAGAACACTGGCAAGGGGAACAACAGGAAGGGAATAAAAGCCTGAGCTCTTAGCAAGTAGTAATAAAACTGACCAATGAATTCGATGCCATCCCTCCAGCTGCTTCCAAACTGGTCTCCATGACAAATAAAAGACAAAGTCTGCAGATTTAAAATGTTTAGAAGTACCATGGGATGAGAAAACCAGTTATTGTGTGTCTAATGATGGATACATAGGGCAAGCACTTTAACTCAAATCCCCAAATTCAAAAGGTCCCAACCCCCGAACTTCCTTCAGTGTCTATAGACACTCTAGGCCCTATGCACACATTGTGTGACAGTTTGGAACTGAATACAGGTCCATCTATTGAACCACTTGGGATTTCGAATTTCTAGATTAGGTTTGTTCAAGCAGTAAAAGCACATGTAAAAAGTTCAAATTTGAATTGCTTCTGGTACCATGAATAAGGCAACAGAGACACTCAAATTATGCAGGTCATCCCATGTAAGGTGCCTCCTACCCACACCAGTCAGGACCACAGATCAGATCCACTGAAGTGGGTTGGGTATACAGGGGAGGAGACAAAGGGTGAGCCAACAAGCAGCAAGGAGACTACAAAAGACTACAGGGCAATGAATGAAGTTCTTTAAATCAGACTGGAATAAAGTGGTAGAAAAACTGTTCAGAAAAATGAATTTTGAGACAAGTCCACAAGTGAGGCATGGAGGCACACATGTACAACCCTGGTACTCAGGACACAGAGGCAGGAGGATGGTTCCAAGGCCAAGACCAAATTGGTCTATATAACCAGATCTAGAACAATCATGTCCTCAATGGCTGAAGAAGGCCTTTCCATCCTCCAGTCTTCTGTAGACACAAGTTCATGTCCAATGCCATTCTGCTACTGAAAGTCTTCAGGATGCAGTAGGGCTCAGGCTCCAGTAAATGACAAGAACTGTGCTAGACTGGGAGCTTTTGTACCAGCACTACTTTATCTAGAAAGCTCTGCTTGTTCCCTAGCCTTACTCACCTGCAATCTGGAATGTCTTCCTCTCCCTACATGTCTCAGATGTACCCTAGAAGGTTTCAGGTCATGCACAGAACTAATCCACCTGGCAGAGTCTGGGCATGGAAAACTCAAGTCCAAGCTGCAGAATCATAATGAATGTATACAGATTAAACGCTGCCAGGCCAAAAAACGTAAACAAAGATAGCTGGTGAATAAGATTTTCTTACTGTAGAAAAGAGGGGTGAGTGTGTAAGACAATGCCCATCTCCACTCCCCATCACTGTTCCTCCTGCAACTTCATCTGAAACATTTTATAATATCCCAATGAGCTAAATCCCGAGAATCCCAGGCTTCTCCTGGGCCAGAAGTGTGTGGGTACTTTATTTGTTACTGATGAGATGACAAACTGCCCAGTCCTGCTGTGTTTAAAGAAAGAGATGCACCAAGTGTGTGTGTGTGTGTGTGTGTGTGTGTGTGTGTGTGTGTGTGTGTGTGTGTGTGACCTGCATACTGGCATGTGATAGGGAGAATTATTAATTATGGAGGCCAGAGATCAGGGCCAGAGTTTTTCTCAATAGCTCTTCATGTTGTTTTTTTTCTTTTCCTTTTTGATGCAGTCTCTCATTAAACCTGGAGCTATTTCAGCTAGACTGGCAGACCAATCAAACCTCCACAATCTGCTTTCCCCCACCTCTTAGTCCTGGGTTTATAGACACATGCTACCACACTTGGCTTCTGCATAACTGTTCACGATTTGCAATTCAGTTCTCATGCTTGCATGGCAGGTATCTGTATCCCTGAGCCATTCTTCTGTTCCAGGTTAAGGCACTTTTTACACTCTGTGTGACCCTTGTAGCACTGGCTTACCTCGGTGGCAGCATAAGCACATGTAGAAGTAAAAAAGAGACAGCAAATGACAGGAATATTGGGCACCAGGACAATGCAGATTAGGATCATAATCTCAGGCTTGCCACTCACCAGCTATAGGACCCTGGACAAGTTACCCCACTACAGCTTCAGAGTTTTCCATCCAAGAGTAATGTTTTTCTCTCTGAACTCCCGAGGAAGAAATGAGCATATGTTACAGCTTGGACTCCCCCATGAATGACAAGCTAGTGCCATTATGGTCATTATCTGAATTCACAAGCATTCTATACACTTGCCTAAAGAAGCAGACAGCTGTGAAAGTCTTTGTGAAATAATGAATTCTAAAATTAAACACTAGCTTGCAACCAGTAAGAAGTCCCCTACTAAAAACTAAAATCAGATGTACTAATGTGGGCTACAGTGTGTTCTTTCTGCTGCATAATGGCCTAATGAAACTTGCCTTTAGATTAATGCAGTGGAGCCACCTAGATGTGGGCAGCTCTCTGCCCCATGACGACAATGTATATAGACTAAGGCCAGGGTAGGCCAAATGACTGAGAGCTGATAATAAATGCTGCTGGGTTGCAAAAGGTTCTGAGTGTCCATACACAATTCTGGAATCTATTAGATCCTCGCTGTGCTAATGAGACCTCTTACTGGGAATTCAAATTCCCTTTGTAAACTCCATTAGCAACCCACAAAGCAGGTAGGCAAATGTGAACCTTTCTTAGGGAAGAATGTCTAGCCTAGAAAGGGAAGCAGAGAGAAAGATGGATTGTATCTCTTGGAGACAAGTCAGTACTATCCTCTCTTCTCTCTCTCCTCTCCTCTCCTCTTCTCTCCTCTCCCCCAACCTTCTCTCCCCTCCCCTTTCCTCTCCTCTCCTCTCTCTCTCCCTCCTCCATCTCTCTCTCTCTCACACACACCCCTCAAGCAGGATACCATTGTACAAAAACAACCACAGAGCAATTTTCTCAAATGCAGCAACTATCCCCCTTAAAGTTTTGCCAAAAATCTGCTCCATTCTTTCTGTTTCCCCCAGATGACTGCTTGGGTCCCTCATGATTCTGTCTTTGCTTTGCAAGGCCCCAATAGACTATTTCTTAGCAAGAACACTGGAAACTTTGACTCTGAGAGTTCAAATTCTATTAATGATTCCAATGCATTTTTAAGATGCTTTTCCCCTTAAAAAGCATCAACAAGAGTTTTGATCTTATCTGTGTATTAGCTTAAACCAGCACAGAAAATCAGTGGCTATTGCCCAAAATATCCACAGCTAGACTCAAAGAAGGAATGGAAAAATACAGCTTCAAGAGAATTTCTTGCAGGAAGTGATGAAGAGACACAGGAAGAAGAAGAAGAAAAGAAAGAAGAAGGAGGAGGAGGAGGAGGAGAAGAAGACAATGATAAATGTGATTGAGGCTACTGGAAACACATTCAGACACCCCACCCAGGTTGTCTAAGTGATGCTCAAAAGCTTCATGTTATGATGACACTGGCTGTGTAAGGAACAAATCGAGACCCAAATACTGAACAACACTCAGCCCATCACATCACAACCATCTTGCATTAATCCACATTGTCTGTCATAAAGTTCAACCCAGCATCAGCACTTTATAGGACTTTAACCATTTGGAGGTCGGGAGTCTTACTAAGAGGCAGGTGTAAGATTTCCCTGTTAAAGCACATATAAGCCTCAGTCTCCATATTCATTTAGAAGGACAAGGAGCACCACCTACACCAAGCACATTGAGGGAGCTTCAGCTTAAAGAAGTCAAGTAACCCTCAAAGGGTTCTGGCATTTGTAAGTCACATTTTTGGATTCCAATTTTAAAGACAATACTGAAGGTTTTATGAGTGTCCATTAGCAAACTAAGAATTTGATATCTGCAGACTCTGTGTGTGGACTAAAATAAGCTTGCCTGTGCAAGTGTACATGTACACACACACACACACACACACACACACAACTTGACAGGAGTGAAATGGCATAGTTGAGTTGGATGGAACATACTCATTTAGCTTATTCATTCCTGACAATATGAAGTCATTAGAGGGGAGTTAAGGAAGCTTTGGCAATTGCCAACATGGAAAGAGACCAGGGGTTGGTAATGTTTCTCCATTCAATAAACAGGGCCATTGACTAAGCTGTAGGTACTCACCGCTCTCTGCCCACATAAGTAATTTGCTATTAAATACATACTGCTCCTGTAAAAAGCCTGACAATGGGTTATTTGTACATGCTTGAGTGTGGAGGGGTAGAGACAGAATGGGGCACCTCTTGACCTCTGGGTCCCCAGCCTGCAACTTAAACGACTATGAAATAATGAAATAAGGAACCTAGCTAGGACCTTCAGCCAGTCTTTTATGCCCCTGGGTCAGGAGCTCTATGGGGGTACCAGGAAGCATGTCTTGGTGTTGTGAAAGAGCTATCACTTCCCTCAGAGACCAACCACCTCACACGAGTTTAGCAGTGGTTATGGTTTGACTATGAAGTATTGTAGCTAGGACCATACACTGAATGTGGGTGAAGTTTGGCAAGGGGTGGTCCTGAACTTTGGATGGCAAGGTTGAGCAGGTCACTGGGGTCACTGGGGCTGTGAAGCTGAAGGCTAAACCTGTTCCCTAGTTCCTATTTCACCCTCTGATCCCTGCCCTCTGTGTTAACAGCTGCTTCTTTCTGTGCCATATCCTGCCTTATCATGACCTGGAACCTAGAGACAAAGACTATGGACTGAAATCCTTGAGCCAAGAGACATGCTACACCCTTTAAGTTGGTTTTCTCTGGCATATGGTCACAGCATTAATAAAACTAACCATTATACTCATCTTTCAAGGTGCCTGGTTGAATCTCAAGAGGAAAGCAATCCAACTCAAGTCCTACATGACATAGTAATGTTAAAGCTTAAAGATGTGGGATCTTGCCTCTACTGCAAGTGTTAGGTAAGATTATTTACATAACCAAGCAACTAGGATTCCGAGGGCTGCACTCTAGCTTCAGGAAAAGCCAGACCCAGGGCACTCTTCCACCCTATGATTCTGGTCTGCTCTCTCTGGTGCTGCCCTTATTTCTTCTGCCTATTGTAGCCAAGATGAACATTGGACTCCTTGTGCATTTTGGGTTCTTTCTGTTAGTTATCCAAGAACGAATGTGATCAGTATGTGCCTGAGTCCGAGTAGATTCTGATTGATCTACTCATGGGCCAATTGCTGTAGATCAGGAGCCTTTGTGTCATAATTGACCATGCCTGGAACACATGATCACTCATGTAGCTCACAGTAACCCCTGGGATAGGAGAGACTATTCCTTGCATAAGAAGAAGACAATGGAAAAATAGACTCCAGCAAGTGTCTGTAATATTCTCTCAATACTTCTCCAGCAAGCAAGGATTGTTAACCTAAGTCACAGTACCAACAACAGCAAACAGCATTACTTTCCATAAACCAAGCTCTTCACTCCATCAATTCTTACAGGATGCTTCTGAGGGTGAAAAGAACACAAAGAAAGTCAAGACTGTTCTTAGAAAAGCAAATTGTCTAAGAAATAAACTAGATACAAAATATACCTGTTGTGGAGAGCTATCTAAAATCTTTTATTTGAGAACAATGCCCATGCTACAATTGAAGGGAAAGATAATAGATCTGTATTCCTGAACCAGGTGCAGTAAGAGGGTGGTGCAGAAAGTCAGTCTTTGATATTCTGGAGGAAGGAAACTGCTTTGCAGGAATCTGTACCTCCCCAGGTCCTCCTGGAACTTTCCAGTCTTATATCCTGTCTAACACTCACTTCACTGCTATATTTGAATGTCTCTTTGCAAAAACACAGCCATCCACCCAATAGACACTGAAGCTCCAATCAATCCACACGGGATTCCTTCTGCATTCCAGTGCTTCCTTTAGGGAACTGTAGCCCTTTTCTTTATTGGGTCCCCTTCAGGTTTTGAGAAATGGTTTGTTCCCTTTTCACACTTTGTGTCATAATTGGCTCATCTTTCTTATTTTTATAAGGCATTAGGCATGGTGGTGGTCTGATCAGCAACAGAAAAGCCCATGAGCAGTCTCCCTCATCCCTGCCAGCAGTCCTGATTCAAGCTACCTGTGTTGATTGGCTTATGGTGTTTAAATATGAAATATCTCCTAAAGGCAAGTGGCACTGTGTGGGGAAGTTGTGGAACCTTGTGAAAGTAGGTTGCTGGGGAGGCAGACCTTGAGGTTTTTAAGGCCCAACCCCACTTCCTGTTCTGTCTCAACTTCCTGTTTTACCAAGAAGTGAGTAGTTGAAAAGTGCACACTCCTCCAGCCACCACCACACCTTCATCATCACAATGGACTTTGTCCTCTCAAACCACGAGCTAAAGGCACGCATTCTTACCTTAAGTTGTTTTGTCAATTATTTAATCAAAGGCCGAGGGAGTTCAATGAGTTGGCAATGTTGTCTGTTTGGAAAACCATGTATCTCTAGACTCTCTAAAAAAAAAAAAAAATTCAGCGGCTCTGGGGCGGGGTGGAGGATGGCTCAATGGCTTAAAGCACTGGCTGCTCTTGCAGAGAATGGGGGATCAATTTTCAGCACCCACTCAGTGAATTACAGCCACCTGTAACTGGTATCCCAAGGGATCTGATGCCCAGTTCTGACCTCCACAGGGAGCAGGCACACAGATGGTGAACAGAAATACATTCAGGCAGCACATTCATTAGACAAAAATAAAGATATATTAAAATAATAATGATGATGATAATGATCACACCAGTAGATTTGGATAAACTGGCGTTTTGCATGGATACCCAAAGTTACAGAGTTGACTCAGCTCATTTGTTAGCACAGCACTTAGAATACAGCACTGGAGCATCAGCTGCAGTAAAGCCTGTTTGCCTGATGCACTGATGCGGTATTCCTTTATCTTTTGGAAAGAGCTACAGTAGCATGTTTTCAAATCTCACTGATGATGATATGATACAACTGGAGCTTGAACAGTTTCTGGTTAATGGGGATAAGGCTAAAGTTTCATAAATATTTATCACCTCAATGAACAAAGAGCAAATTATAACATCTCTAGAATGACAAAAGATCATGTGATTATGTAAATAAATACATCATTAATGCTATAAAAAAAGTTTATATAGGTTGATTAGCCCTATTCCAAAAACCCCAAATCCACTGTGCTCCAAAATTATGCTGGCACTCAAGCCTTGGGTGTCAGAACATGTTAGAGTTTAGAATTTTGGATCAGAACTGCTTAGTCATAAAATCTAAGCAAATATCCCCAAATTTGCAAAAACCAAAATCTGTAGCAGTCCTTAGGATAATGGCTGCTAGACCTGAATTTGACAAATGATAAAAACATAGGTTTATTTATAGAATGACCATAGCTAAGCAAAAATGTTTACATAGAAACAACTGAAATGAAATATACCCTAAATAAATACTGACTGTACTTTTCAACAGGTTTTTTAATTATAAATTGCTCATGTCATTTCCCCCTAATTTTGTTAAGACAGGAATTGATCTTTTTTTAATTGAATCTATATCCTCCCAAATTAAGAAGCAATATATCAGAATTCAGAACGCTTCCTGCTCTGGAGTATTTCTAAATTAACATAGACTTGCCCCCCATGCATCCTGAGACTGAGATGAGGCACCAAAGTGCATCTGTGGGAAAAGGTCTACAGGTGGTTTCATTCAGGACTGAAGAGCTCTCAGCTCTGCATGATGGACCATACCCACTGCTGAAAACGAGGGCCCAGGGACTCTCGTCCAAAGTCCTGTCCTCAAGCCAGATAAGCCTGTCACTTATCCATGCCTCTGTTTCTAGATGTGGAAATGAATTGATTCCGCCCTCCCCCTTTGGATACACACTTCTTGTTGCTTAGGGACAGTGTGCTTACCTGATCCCATGGTAACCCGTAAAGTTATGGGTTCATAGCTACAGGAAACCAAGCCAATCTACAGGAGTGATGTACACAGGACAACCAGAACTCAAATCTTGAAATGAATGAAGAAGCCTAACTCAGAATGCCCAAAGTAACCCCAGTGGTAAGTATGACCATGAAGCCATGAGCCACTGAATGTGAAATATATTCATCTAGAAAGGAATGAGAAACAGCTACCAGCCCAGGCGATATGGAAGCACCAGATAAGGACTACACTTAATATACTGCCAAAACACAGTGAAATGGTACCTTACCAGCAGCCTGGATGACAGACTGGAACATGGCCAAAAATAAGCTGACCACTTCCAGTGCCACTTAGAAATTAGTGAGAGAAACTTCAATATCAATGTAGTTGTAAGAATATAATGAGCTATGCTTGCTCCCTGGAGGAACAGCTTTTCAATTATTTCTTTTAGAAGAATTGCAGTCATGATGTATTTGATCCATACCCGACCCACACTCTTTGGAGAATTAAAACACATTTTACCCAATGTCAAGTTAAAATAAAAACTCATCAGAAGCAAAATAACTCTTTGCTCCCAGGGCTCCAAAAGCAAAGTGGTTCTCTTTGGTGCCTGCCTGGTATGCTTGTGACCTTTGTACTAAACTAACACTTGGCAGATGAAATCTGAGAATAATTTCTTTGCATCATTAGCTGAAACATGGAGGGCCGCTCTGAGTTTTCATATAGTGGTAACAAAGAAAACATGACACATTGGGTCTAATAGATGTGCCACTGAGCTCAGAGCAATTGTCCTGTGTAATCAAGCACACTGCCAGGGTTTCTCCTTCCCACCATGCAGCCACTGCAAGAAGCCCTAGACAGCCACTTTCCTCCAGCTGGATTCCCATTCCTTCCAGAACAGCCACTCTCGGGAGACTCGGCAGCCACACCTATGTCTGCATCTTCCTCTTTGTATTCTAGTATTACGCATGAATCTGCCAAACACACTTGCACAGTTCAAAATGATCAGCTTCACTTGACCCCAATCTACATCATTAAAACTATATCACACATGGGGAAAATCATGCAGATAGCCCACTTCCCCAACTAATGAGCACACAGTAAACAGGAGGGAGTTCCAGTGGACACTGTGTTTCCCATGCTAATGTTCACTTTGGGGGATAAGGGGAGTGCTGTTTTTGTCTGTTTTATGGCACGCAGGGTCAAGCTCTCAGCTTTGCACATGCTAGATAAGTATCCTACCACTGAGCAACAACTCTCTCTCTGTGTGTGTGTGTATGTGTGTGTATACATGTGTGCTCCTGTATGTGCATACAAGCCAGAGGACAACCTTGAGTGTCCCTCCTCAGGCACTAGCAACTCGTATGTTTGTGATGTCTCTCACTGGCCTGGAACTTGTCAAGTTAGCTAGGTTGCCTGGTCAAAGAACCCTTAGGATTCACCCGTCTCTGCCTCACCGGCATCACAATTACATGTTGACAAGCCAGGGCATATTTTAAATATGATGTCTGAAGATCAAACTCAGCTCCTCATTCTTACAAAGCAAGCACTTTGCTGACTGAGCTATCATTATGTTACCATGAAGGAAGCCTGGAAAGATGCCCCTTTTCCCATTATTCAGGCCAGCAGCACCTCACACATTAGACTCCAAACACTGTCCCATCTCTTCCACCTTCAAGGCTCTTGGCATTTCCTAAAGGCTTCAAGCTCTCTGGTGAAACTCCTTGACTCTTCCTTGACACTGAACCACACCCCCACCAACTAACCACAGCCCCCTGAATGGGTATCAGATCCACCTGGAATATATGGCTCTCTCCCACCGGGCCCAGCCAACACCCCAGATCAAATGAGTTTTGACAAGTCCCTTAACCTCTAGGAATCACAGGCTACCCCATCTCCTCCACTTATACCAGCAAAAATACTGAAAGCTCCTTTCTAACAACATAATATTACTAGTGTGCTGTGTGTTCACAAGGGAAAATTGTGTATGCAGATGGAGACATAGAAGAATATTTAGTAATGTGGTAGCAAAACGCTCATGAAATATTAAGAGAAATGAGAATTACAAAATCTTCATTATAAGTACACTTTTGCTGAAAGCATATCAGTGCAGAAAAAGAGGCAGGGATTATATATACCATAAAGCCAGGAGCAACTAGTCTCTCATTACTCTTTTTTTTTAATTTACAAAATTGCCAATAGTAAATGTGTAACACCTTTTCTAGTTATATTTTAAAGTTATCATTCACATTTTACCTCGCTTCTCCTAAAAACTAAAGCAATAACAATGTGAAGTAACAACCTAGTAAAAGGCAGCAGTAAAGTAAGTCCATTACAGCATCTTATTTATATGACCATAAAAAGCAAATATCACTTGACATGTTTTGAACTTGGAAAGACAAAAGGCCAGCTAAGAGAACTAGGCTAATGGATGGTCATGCCATAGAGCTAAGACATGACTGGATTCCTAAAGAGTTGACTCTTGGACCTCAGAAGGGTTCAAAGGGTTCCTACCGCCACCTGCCTGTTCAGTCCCCATGAGAACAAAAAAGAGTGCCACGCGCCACCCACAGGCCATTATCCAGCCATCCTATGAGGTTGAGCCCCACATGCTGCTGTATTGAAATATATTGAAAAGGCTGCCAGAGAGCTGAGTCCCCATTCATCCAGTTTTGTCCCCTGGTAATGAGCACCCTCAACTCCCTTCTCCACTCTAGAAAAGACTGGCTTCAGAACAGAGGCTGGCCTTGTGAATGGCCCTGTAGGAATACAGGAGCTTGGCAACAGTGCAGCCACAAGAGTCAGTGGAAACAACCATTTTAGTAGAAACGCTGGAGGGATGTCCATGGAACTGCTTCACTTTAGTCTGGATGCAGGAGTCTGTGACCTGGCTGTGGATGTGTGGCCAGCACCCATCTGGTGACCTACTATGCAGACAACTACAGAAGGTCTGGTCTCTGATGGTCTGCAGCCTAGATAGTGCAGCCTGGCCCTCCAGGCCCACACATGAAGGATTACTGGGAAGTAAGCCATTATTTTCCATGTACACTATGTACATTGTTTCTGTCTCCAATCCCATGACAACTAGGCATGTTGTCCAAGGGATCCCTCTAGACCAGCTACTCTGGAGATGGAATCAGGGGGTAACAGATATTCTTTTCCATGACAATTCCCTATCTCTACCTATAGTCAAAGCTCCATTTCTTTCTAGCAGCTCTCCTCTCTGCAGGGGCTCCCTCGAATACTTTTAAAGCAAAGTTAAGTGGCTTCCAGAACTAGGGCCTGATTAGAATAGATAAATGCTACAACCATCTCATGGCCATGGCCATGTCTTTATAGCTCCTGCCATAAATGAATCACTAGCTATTCTCTGCATATGCTAGGGCCTCTGAAACTCCTCCCAGAGAATTCAATAAAAAGCCACCCATGGAGGCCAATCTGTGCAGAAAGAAGGGGCTTGGTCTTGGATACTCCCTCTAAATAGTCCCATGAAACTATTTCAGAGAGACCCGGGAACAACTATCTGCTGTGCATGACTCTGTTTTAGAATTTGGTCAGACAGACCAGAGCACTACAATATCTGTGTATTGTGCAAAAATAACACTGACTAACTCTTCCATAGAAGGTAAGAGAAGCCCAAGTCAAAATTTGGCTGAAACAGTTTTCTTATCAAAAACTCACTACAAATCTCATGGACCAGACAAGAGAATTCAAAAATGTACCTTGTCTTGATTGTTCCTACTTCTCTTGGGTCTATGTCTCACCTTCCAAACCCAAATGTCCTCTTATCATACAACTCAAACTCCACCCAGTGGGAGAAATATCAGAGAGTGACTCATCCGAGAACATTTCCTGAAGAAAAGGGGTTGAGGGAAGTGTTCTAGAACCTCTAAACCTAAGTAACTGGGAACTGGTAAGATTTCTGGGATGACTTCTAGGGAGAGATTTTTGAATGTTTTATTGCCCGTTCTCTTCTAAGTGGTATGATCTGTTACTACAACCAGAAAACGACTTTCCCAGGGTCCTGGGATGGCGTCAGTCAAACAGAAGACCGATCATCTAGTTTGAGGTCTGGATACCACTTTAGGAACATACTGGCTTAACAGAAGCACGAGGTAAAGGGTCACTTCAGTTGCCATGTCAGTGGGACTCTGCCCAGGCCCAACAGGAGCCTTAACCATATGGAGAGAGGGGGCAGGACTGTGCATCTGTATCTCAACAGTCCTAAGCTTTGTCACGCAATCAGGCCCTAACTAGGTCTGCTTTGTTCCACCTCTGGATAGGAAAGTGCACTGTCTACTTTTCCCACCTAGAACTCTCCACATCTAGGTCTCATATCTATGTATAATACACTGTTCAATCAAGGCATCAATTCTATGGCGAGCCTCTGGGTAGCTAGCTGTTACCAGCTATCCTATCTAAAAACCCTCAGGCTATATAAAGTAGAAGCCTGGTAGATAGGAAGTTTTTCTAGAATTTGGTTCAAATTCTATTTTCACTTAAGCCTATATAATTAGCTTTATACCTCAAGGCGCACTGCTGCCATGTGATACCACACTTGCCCTGGCGAGATCATTTTCACAGTTCCACACTCCGTGGCTGGGGAATGTCTTCACTGGAGGCAAAATTACACTTAGTAAGTCAGGACTGGAGATACTTGGCAAGGGACCATTCAACTGTCCACCAGTACATGGTCAAGGACACCATTTGTCACATGAGCAAATTGCCACTTAGCTGTGTCTTGAAACCCTAGACCTTGGGGCTATTCCATCTTTCCAGTATAAAATATCCAGAAACCACTGCAGCAGAAAATAGTTTTTAAAGTTTGCACATACTTCATTTCTTCCTAAAAACTCATGACCTGGGCAGACTGATAAGAGAAAACATTATCAGAAGTTACCAGCTTTGGGTTATACCAAATGCTGGCAATGCAATCAATAGCCTCTGTTTAGGTCTAACAAAGGGGGGAAAAATAACTAAAAGGTAAAGGTTTGGTTCTTCAGAGTTTGGGTTTCCTAAAAGAAGACCCCCAATTATATCTTGGTGAACAATAGACAGCCCTAAATCCCTCTGTACCACAACACACACACACACACACACACACACACACACGTATGCACACGCACACGCACTTGTACTAAGAAAGCCAATCAACCCCAAACCCAGCCAGACTAACTCTTCCCCTGCAAGGTCTGGTAAGATACAGGCAGCATCTAAGCATTGCTTTAAAGATTTTCAAAAGTGCTATATAGTTGGGTGGCCCCTGCATCAAACCTGTGAAAAATTCCGGGTAATCCAACTTGGGTATCCATGTGTTTCAAAACTCCGGAGACGGTTAGCCAGTTCTATGAAGCTGGGTCCCAATTTTGCACCTCTACACCCAACACATACGGGAGTGGCAGTGCCTACCTATGTAGAGCCGAGGAGTCCTTCCGCCGCACGTGGTCGTCCAATGTAGGAGACCCCCAGGGGCTGCACGGGGGTGCTACCGATGCCCAGGAGCACCTGAGCCCCAATGAGCAGCAAGTACATCATGTTGGTGGCTGTCCGGTTACGGCAGATAAGGTCAGGGTCAGGCCCCTCATCACTGCTGGAGCCATTGCTGGCGCAGACATCACGGCCCTCGGCGCCCCAGCGGATCTCGCCAGCCTCATACTTGTACTGGTGGGTGAGGAACTCCGGCAGTGCTGACAGCAGTGCACCCCAGGGCCATGACGATGCCGCCACAGCCGATAAGGCGCGGCCCGGTGCCCACGTGCTCCGAAGTAGCTCACGAAGAGAATTAGCGCCAGGTTCCCAATCTGAAGCTGCTGGCGATCACACCTACATCAGCACTCTGAAGGTTGAACCATGCGTTCCAGGGTGGTCAACACGCTCACCTGAGAATGGCAAAAGGAAATTTCAAAGTCCGTCTCAGGAGACACCCAAGACACCTCCCCTGCTCTTCCTGAACCCTCCCATCTGCCTGGCAATGTGACACCAGGTACAAAAGACAAATAAAAACCCAATGAATCGGATAAACATCCCATTCGTTTGACAACCATAATTTAACCAAAGAATTCCCACTTCCCCTAGTATCAAAGATGACTTTTCTCAAGGTATCTGTCTCCATCTTCAAGAGTTCCATCTACTTCATGGAGGGGACCAATGAAGTCCTCCTGAATAAGTCTCAAAATCCATAGGTTACACTTTCCCAAATGTATGCTGTATATGGAAGTCTGTGCTATGCTCAAGAACATAGGAACCAGAGGCTCTTTATCAAGATATCAGCTAAAACCACCCAAGTAGCAAAGCAGACCAGCAAGGTTAGCTCAGTAGAATATATGCATTCACATATCCACCCATCCACATCCATTCTTTTTCTGTTGCTAGGGACAGAACTCAAGCTCTCAACATGCTGGGGAAACACACTGCCACTGAGCTACATTCCCAGAATTCTTTTATTTTTTGTTTTGAGACAGCATCTCAGTAGGCCAGGATGACCTTGAGCGCACTCTCTGTAGGCCGGGCAGGCTTTGTACTCACTCTATAAGCCAGATAAGTCTTGAACATATTTGGTCCTCCTCCTTCAGCTTTCCAGACAGCTGGGATCACAGACTGCCACAAACAGACCTGGTAGTGGCATCATATTTAGCTCTACTTCCTTCTGGAAGTTTCTAAATGATACAGGTTTGCCTAAAGGATATCTGATAACACAAACAAACAAACAACAACAAATCCCTCCTGAGTGTTCTAAGTACCATAGCCCTGCTGAGGAGATTTTTATGAGATATTTTTATATTTTCTCCCTCTCCTTTGTATTCCTGTCTGCCTGTATTTGTTCAACAATCTTTAGTAAACATTTGCTGTTTGCCTGGCAATGGCCTGGATGAAAGGACAGAAAAATGAGCACACCTGGCCCTAAAAGGCCACCTGGCAGGACAGTACACACCCTCACACCTAGAACATCTATTGATAAGAAATCACATTCACAGAGCACCTCCCACCCCAGCGGGCCAATAGTGATACATTATCATAAGGCTTATTGGAGGAAAGATGGAGTCCCTCCCCATTTGTGGGAACCATGACCTGTGTCACAGGAAGACAGCTGTCCCTGTCATGAGGCATCTGGCAGATGATCGGGGCCCTCAATGGGCAGGGAAGAACACCTTGAGGGAAAGGTATGTACTATGAGGGCATCAGTTCTGGCTGAGTGGAGGTCTGACACAGATCATAAGCGGGAAACATGACTGTGAGGACCAGGGCAATCGTGCAGTGTGGTGGCAGAAGTGCAAGGCATGGAGAGAGAAAGCAGAGGGGAATCCTTGCTATTCCCTTAATCTGCCGAGTCCCTAGCCAGCTTAATTACCCTCCCTCGGCTTTCATTCTGAGCAATCAGAATCCTAACAGCTCTAATGTGATGATATGAACACTAAAATAATGGTGCAATCTCCTGGCCTTCAAATTCATGGCAGTATGGTACAGAGTAGTAAGGAAGTACGAGGGCCAGGCCAGGTATCATATGGGTCCATCCTAACTCGGGTAACCAAATTACTGTATGCTTTAGCATGCTCACCTGTGAAATGGCAGGAAGAGCTGGTGCCAGGATAATCTAAACCATACATGTGTGTGTGCTAGGAAAGGATAAGCTGTAACCATTATGAACACTAATAATTTCTGTGGTCCCCTGTGTGCAAAAGGTTTTAAAAGCTTAAGTATCACACCAAGTATGGGAAAGGAATGCTGGAAGAATGAAGAAATGAATTCCACTGGACAAAACAACCAGGCTTTTATGGAGGTGTTGGGAGGGCATATATGAGAGCCCTCATCAGCACTCAGTGACAGACAAGAAAGGTAGGAGGGGTGTAGCTTATTTCAGGCAGACTGCACCAAATCTGCTGACCAGGTGGGTATGAGCCTTCAATAGGAAGGGAAGGACAGGGAGGAGAGTCCCTGGGAGCTAGTCTTCCTCTAAGATGACACAAAGGGACACAGCTATAAACACCAAAGCCTCCATGGCCTTCCAGCTGTCTGCTGGTATCTAAGCACAACCCTGCTACCTGTGACTATGATAACTATATGTCCCTGTGTGCCCACTGTCAAAAGTGTGGCTAGGTTGCTGCTCCTTTCAGTACATGATTTAAAGCCCCAGAGCCCGGAGAATCTCAGCCCCATAGGAAGAGCTGAAGCTCTCAGTGAGCACCTGGGCTCCTGCAGCATTTGTGACCCAGCTGGGCCCCTGGGTAGTTTTGAATCTCATCCCCAGCTGACTAGAAGGAAAGTGAGAGGCAGGCTGCTAAGGCGATGACACTCATGGGGATCTTTCCTTCAGCACTATTCCATGGGCCAGCCCCACAGCACAGCTTTGAAGCTTCTGTCATACCCTTTGATCCTGCCAAGGTTCCCATTCAGGTTCAAATTCCACTGTGCTTCCTTTCTCTGCCAAGGCCAACCCGCGCACAACTCACTCAGCCCCCACTATGAATTGATGGCTCCTGTCTGGGAATAGCCAGCTGCAGTTGGAGAACAGAAGATAAACAGGTCCTGGCCTGATTACAAGGGCTCTAAATGCTCCCAAAGTTGTTTCTGAAAGCTCTGGGCAAAGGAAAGAAAAGCTTCCATTATTCACTTCTCTGCTGAAACAAAAGCATGCATGGTAGACCAAATAAATGCTCTGGCTTTAAATAGGTGGGGTGGTGTGCAGGTGGTCTGAAGGCCCTAGAGGTGGAGGACCACCTGGTGAGTCTGGAAAGACCCCAGAAAGGGCTGGATGAGAAGGACCAGTCAGGTGAGAGTGACAGGCACCAGCAGCAGAAGAGACGGGTCTCTTAACATCCCACTGCTAGACAAAATACCTAAGACAACAAGATAAAGGAAGGTCTACTTGGGCTTGTTCGGAAGTTTTAATTCAGACAACTAGCTTCTTTGTTCTGTGACCTAGGATAGGCAGAATGTGACGGTGGGTACCACATGGTGGGACAAAGAAGCTGCTTTTTACTCACAAAGGCCAGTAAAGTAAAAAGAGAAAGGAAGGAAGAAGATGGGGACTCCAAGGCATCATCCCGAGTGACCTAAGCATCCTTTCACTAGGCA